>NW_027116778.1:233620-251967 GCF_000696795.3 Halyomorpha halys | reverse complement strand
CCCTGTTGTTAAGAGGTAAATGTCAGTAATTGAGGTAGAGATTGTTTGGATAATGTCAATAAATGTACTCCAATGCCAACAAACACTCCTTTCTATCTCAATCCTTTACCAAGATATGTTTTTTTAATTATTCAGTGAAACGTAACCAAGCATAGAACCCAGTCGCTAACCATTAGCTGAATAATTTTGTTTCGTATTTAGTGTTGATTCCAAGTGTTTAAGATCAATTACCTGTCTAAACATTTGTCTAGTTGTGAGTCGTAAGGTTATGAAACAGCTCTTTTGCAGCTCTATCATACAAAAATATTGATTTTGCATTTACCTTTACTAAACATCATTTCTTCAGTGAATTGTCAAAAAATAAATATATAAAATTATAAAAAAAAAAAAAAATGCAATCTAATAACACCATCCATCCTTTTTATTTTAAATAAGAAAATCGACAAGACCCTTTTAAAAGTCGTGTATTTTATAATTTAATAGTTTTAATATAATTCGGCATATAACTTGTGACAGATTATTACTTATAAATAGTGTATTTAAGATATTTATACCTTTTGTACCTTATACATTATACCTAAATTATTTACTACACTAAATAACGGGTCTTTAATGATTGAAAGCCGATCGAACCGAAAATGGGTGTAATTTTAATTAACATTAATAGGAATTTAAGGGAGAGAGGAGGATCCGGAGCATCTTATACCCCGAGAGCCTAAGGTAATCGCCTTAGAATCAGGATCATCAGGAAGGAGAGGTTTCGGGTTTAAGGGGAAATCCGAAGCCGGGAGATGGCTGATGGCTTTAATGAACATCAATTTGCAGCGAGGAGGAAGCTAGAGCAGCGTAGGAAGAAGATCCTACTTAATTGGCTTAATAAGATGTGGTTCGTCTTTTGGGAACAACCATGGCCCTCAGGCGAAGGGGGGCTGCAGCCATACTAGGGGAACGTCAAACAAGTAGATAATTGCGGGTGTAGGATATACGTTTACCTTGCTCTTGTATATTCTTTGTATATCGAATGTATGTTTGTAGGAATGAAATAACATGCATAGGTATATTTTTAAAAAATAAGTACTAGTTAATTTATTAATTCTATTTCATAAAATTGTATATATATATTTTTTTTTTTTTTCATAAATTTATTATATATAACCAATGAGAAGTGAAAGAACAAAAAAAAAACAAACAGAAAAAGATGGGGACTTAGAATTAAGGCTTACCATAATTCCCAAATACCAGTTTATGAACATACTTCGTAAACTCAATAGTACATTTTTTTTTTAAATATATGAAGTACAGCACAAAAAAAAAGTATATACAATGGTAAAAAAAAAAAACTATAGATCGTAAAATAAAATTGAAATTAAAACACTGGCTGTAACTTATATGTAAATAACAAAAAATACATTTCACTTCTGTTTCTCTTATATATATGTTTTATAGATAATAAATGTTATAATCAATTTTCGATAACAGTACATCACTACTTAAAAATGGATATAAACTGAAAAAAAAGTATAAATAAGAGTAATATTTTGAGTAGAATTATAGGGAAAAAATGAAATAGTTTGATAAATAGAAAAAAAAAATTGAATAGTTTTTTGGTCAATCAGTTTGCTGTTGAAATGTTTTTTATTGTTTTTGAACTAAACTTGATGCTAATAAGTAAGCTATTTATACCGATTCCTATTTATTAGCTGGTACCTAAATTAATGTTTAGTTATAATATATTTTATTTTGTTATTCCAGAAAAAAATCTGTAATTGGAATTTTTTATTTGAAGTTTCTTTCTTGAACATAATTGATGTTTTATCTGTAAGATAGTTCGTACAACAAAATATACAACAAAAAAGTAAGTATCAAAAAATTGCTTACATTTTTAAAATGAATCATGTTTAGTTTGTTGTGACTATACGACAGGACGGATATAAAGTTGCGGGTGTAAGGAAGAAAGTTGGGTTTTTTTTTTCCACTTCACATGTTGTCACCGAAATTTGGACGCGATCTTCCACGACAAGACTGGCAAAGATCCCTAAGGACCTCGCGATGTTAGTATGCAAGAGGTTGGTTGGTAGGGCTCCTTTTGTCAAGCTGAATTATTCCGCGGGCAAGTTGGCGACGCCCTAACTCGGTTAGAGCATTATTAATCCCCTAATGGAGACACATTCAGGTTCCTCGGGACGAACTAACAATAACTAGATCCCAACTTGTCTCCCACCTGGAGTAGGCGCTTAATGCGCTTAATTTTCTCCGCATTTCGACTCCCCCACTCCCGAAGGAGAGGGAATCCTCTTAGCTAGGGCTGAGGCGGTGGCCCAATACCCTCCGGATATCTACATTATCGGATATATTGTCATCCGAGGTGGGCTTTTGTGACGGTTCATCAGTCACCTATTGTCGTGAGGGCATTCTCTCCTGTACCGAGCATCAGCTGCTCCCGCGCCACCACTAATGCCAGACGTAATGTCCCTGTTATGGCTCTTCATTGGTTCCATGGTACATCCGACTGACGGGAGAATGCCACATCAATCATGATAATTTAGAATCATTAACTTTGAGATACATTAATAGTTCCGAAGATGTTGAAGGTTCTTATTCGATTTTTACCTTTAAAATATTTTTATTCTACTAAATTGATAATTTAATAAAGTTACATTGAGAGTCTTAGCAAGTGCATGTAGATGACTTATCAGTCTTATTTATTAGGATGAATTAAATCAATATGTCCTGATGCTTCATCTTAATTTTATCATTGTATTTACTACGAATCTAGAACAATCTATCCGTAGGTACACAATTTCTTATAATTTTTATCTTTTAAAATAAAGTGATTTGGTTCGAATCCTACTCGAACGCCAGCTTTTTCCTCAATTAACAGTACCGTTGACTTTATGAGGCACTATGGCTCCGGAATCTACGGGGTTGACAGTGCCGTGCTGCTGAGCCACACCACTCAAACATATTCGTCGAAGGGAATAGAAAGAAAATTCATTAAAATTTTGTATATATAATTTTTTTTCTCATTAAGATACTGGATTTTTCGCAAAAGATGTTCTGAATCCAATTTCACGTTCATAACAAATATAAGCTTGTTGAAGTATTACGTGTTTGTTAATAAAAACATAGCGTTAAACTATTACGTGGGATTTTGTCCCGAAAGAGGCGTGGAATTAGTTGACTTATTAACGCAAATCCAAACATTGTTGAGAGCTTTAAAAAGTAGAGCAACCCTTATTTCTAGCACGTAACAAGATGTGTCGGGAAATATGTGCTTTCTTGTTTGTCTGCAACCTCTATTAATGGTTTTAGCCAAGAACGTCAATGCATTGTCAATGATGTACTGGCCAAACTACTCGTCCAATCATGAAACATATTGGACCAGATTGGACATGAATGTGGCCTGTCTTAATACCAATACCTATGAGAATAGACTATATTATAAACGCCAGTCTCAGGAATTAGCAATAATTCATAGTGATGTCATTCTGACCCAAGTAAAGTCGCTTTGCTTTACCACTAAATAGCTTCAATTATCTTTGTGAAGGTGGAAACTTAGTCAAGCACTGATTACACAATCATTAATATTATATAATTCAATTTTGCGAATTCAATTAGTCAGACATGTCGAAATATTTTTGATTTGCGATTGCAGGTCACTCTTTGAATAATTATATCTAATATGTTGATAATAGAAAGTCGGTATTAATTTGTGAGTTAAGAAATACGATGAGTCATTTTTTTGAAAATCATCAAAGAATTTTTCAGTTTTCATTCCTGTCTCGTATTTCATAGACATAATCCTTAAGTACCACGCATTTTCACTTTTTAATAATGGTTCTTGGTGATCATTTAATTGAGAAACTACTGGAGCCAGTGACTCCATGATTTTCCTTTCTCACTGAGTTAATTTTTCTAAGAGAATTGAGTTGGTGTTGAAGGGTCTTTTGGGTACCTCAAATTTTTGCCTTTCTCCACCATTTTTTTTTAACGAAATTTAAGTTCTTCAATATCAATTCTATCTTCATCATCAATCAATTCTAAAGTTGCTTGATTTCAGAAACGTTATAAGTCAAATAGATTTAAATTTAATTACCATAATGACCCATATCATTCATAAAACAATAAATTCAGAATCGGTCATATTTTGGATTGCTTTGAAGTAAGGCGATTATGCCTCTTTTCTTTTGTTGTTTTCCGAAATTTATATCTCTTTGACTTGTGGGTTATCCCTCACATCATCGATTCAATAACATGTTATGTTTTTAAATTGCTGTGTTAATGTCTAAGTAATAAGTGTTAATGTCTGATTAGATATTTATGAGTAACTACTCCTGAGGAACTCCTGCTAAGACTTGTCTAATGGTTGATATTTCTAAGCCAATGCAGACAGAGAAAAATACGTCAGAAAAGAAAGATTAAAGAATAGAATAACTGGTAGAAAGGAGTAAGTTTGAATTTTGAAGAGAAGCGTCATACAAGAAGCGTGGAATAATATTCTGCTCTTGTACCGTCACTGTGTGGTTCGTTACCTTGTTTGATTGATGAATAGTCGAATGTTGTGTTCGGAATCCAAATTAGTGGTCGGGTTTATGGTATTGTTCGTGAGTATGTCAAGAAGTCTTTTGTACAGTAGTTTCTCGAATATTTGAGAACATATTCGTAACAGCCTAATGGATCTGAATGATGAAGGCGTGTCTGCGTCCTTGTTGGATTTGTGGATCACTGTAATGTATGAGTATTTCCGTTATAAGGGTAATACGGTCGTTCTGAGTACTGTACATTATGTACAACAGAGTTCACGTGTTTAAATTATTAATTACTGGTTATAGTAATATAAAAATAATTTCTTACTAAAATATTTATAAGAATTTACATTAGACTCATAAATATACTAATAAATCTAAAATGAGTCAGGACGTAATGATAAATTTTCTTTTGGCACAGAATCAGTAATCTTTGAGAATATTTTTTGGTAGCACTTAATCCTCAAGGTACATCTGAAATAAGGCAGAAGATAAATGAGGTGAGTGCATTTGAATCCTGACCCTGTTTCACAAGTCACTACCATAAGGTTTAAAATCAGCATATCAATATAATAATAAATATATGATTATCATGAGGTATTTTATTGATGGCGTAGGCTGGAAATAAAAGTGATCAAATAATATTTTTGCAAAGTTAAGGATTTTTTCGATATCCATGAGCCAAAACCTGCGCTTCAAAACACGTAAAGTTTTGTAATTACAAAATGGATGGAACCACAGATTGAAAACAGAAAACCTTATCTTCATAAATATATCACTTGATTGCAGAGGATCCCAAATTCAAATCCTTTGCATCAATGAATGTAGGCTGTTGCGATTTCGAAGAACCCAAGAGGAGAAAAAAGTCACTTATCTCACCCCGATTTGTGATAACTTTAATAAAAACTATGTACCATAACTATACATAGTTACGAACCAAAATTGATGAGTATGCTAAAGATAGTTAGAGGGAATACAAAATGGCGGCTGTTGCAAAACGTTGAACAATTTTTTTTTCTTTCATATCTCCTTATCTTCAAAACTAAAAAAATCTAACAAAACATCATTTAAAAAAGAGTAAATTTGCTAAAATATGGGGCATAATAGAGCTGTTTATATTCAATATTTTCCCAGATACAGTCTTCAACAATATTTTCATAACCAAATAAGGAAAAATCAATAGTTAGTGAATTCGTTTTTGTAAATCCATATGATAGGAATCATTGAACGTACTAATGTCGGTTAGAAATCAAATCAAAGTTAGTTTAATTTGCTATGACGTAATTTATGATGTTTATCTTCGTAGAAGGAGTAGTTTTCATGATGTGTCTAGTTGTCCGGACAAAAGGCTTTATTTATAAATTACTGAATCTTGGGAACCATTAGACGTACGGATGTCTTTCAACACTCAAATTAAAGCTTGCCCTTAAAATAAGTATGATGGAAAGATTTTTTAAAAATAAATAAATACAAAAAATTGTTTATACATTTTTCTTATTGACTTATTATGATTTTATTGTTTTATTATGCTATATGCTCAAAGCAACAATGAATAAATAATATTTTTTCAAACAATACTCATATATTTTATTTCTATTTCCAATATCATATAAATATATTTAATTTATAATTATTTTAGTTAAATTGAAAGGTTTGGAGTAAGAATAACAATCCACATGTAAATTTGTCAGTTAAGTAATTTCGCAAAATCCTATAACTCTTATTAATTAATTACTTAACATAGTTTATATTTTGCAATGTTATAGGTGTTATATTTATGTTGCTAGACAAATTAACACATTAAATTGATTTATAGAGGAATAGAAGAGCATTTGCACAAAATTCTTTTTGAATTTAAAATTGTAGCTTATCACTTCCTCATGTCACATATCATAATTTTATATTTATTAAATTTATTTTTTCTTCAGACAAATCATCAGATTTATATGTTGAATTATTTATTATATAAAATTGAATTAAATTTGTTAAATATTTATTTATTTTATTTTCCTTGCTTTCACCTGTTGAATAGCTCTCACTACCTGGCTATTGAGAGACCCTAAGGACCTGCTTGCCGTCTTGCTTGGGATCCCCCTGAACTAGTCTTACCTTGCCCGTGCGATCGTCCGGTGGGGGTCACCTCGGGTCAGAGCAAGGGTGAATAAAAAATAGTCTCCACGGGAACGTTTTAAAAATGCTAATTTTATGTTAAAATTTATCGAAGGAAATTCGAATTAGGTATTAGACTTGGGGTGGCAAACCAGTTTCTCTTGTTATAATTATGTAGGCCGTTACAGGATCAATTTTCAAAGATAGGTTATGGAAAAATTATTATATAATACAAGTTTTATATTTTTTATTATAATATGATAAGAATTTTGAGATTTAAGTAGGAGACTTACAAATTTACAGTGTGAAGTATGCGATTTTATTAGTAATATTTAACCAAATTGTCAATGTCAACTGTGAATATTATTTCAAAACTTTACTATTTATAATTTAATTAATTAAAAGTATTGCTATAATTGTGGTTCATTATTTTCAACGTTTGGGAGCAGAGTGGCTCAGTAGTAAGGAATATAATTATTTTCTATTTCACTATACCGTTGAGTCAGCACTATAGGTTCGGGAGCCCTACGGGATCCACCTGGCCTCATAAAGTGGATGTTTTTAATTGGAGAAAAATCGGGCTTATTAATTTTAGGCTTAGTCTTATATAATTCTGACTAAATCACTTCCTTGCACAACCGTTAGTCTAGTAACAGTACTTCTTTACATAGTACTGCACTCCTGCCCCTTCATGGGTTGTAGCGACACAGATTGTTATTATTTTTTCAGCGTTTACCTGTAAAAAAATAATTGTAATAAATAATGTAATTAAATAAAAATAAAAATATTACCACCCTTAGGCCATTGATGTAATTTGCTGGCATATAAACAAAACCTACTATCAATTTGTATAGTCAATCTGATGTTGCTTATTTCTTGGGGCTGAATAACCATGCGCCCATAATGTATCTGTCTTCTATAAAGTTGGTACCTGACCTTCAGTGGGTTTAAAAGCTTAGTAAAAATATACATATATTGCCTTTTTTTTACTTATACATTCATTTTTTTTAATATTAAAGAAGGTTTAAGTGTAAACAAATATTTGATTAATGACATTTTAGAAAACTATTATACAAACTTATTTAATTTTAAGGTTATTAAAATTAAAATTGAAGTATTATGAGGTACATACCTACAAGGAATAAAGATTTATTCAATTTAATAAATATAGTTTCTATTTATTATGATATCTTATATATTAATCATTAAAATTTTCATAATTCTTAATTTTTTTCTGGATTCTAATTTTTTTGTTTTTTAGTGAATTTTTCTAATTTCTTAATATTTTTTATTTTTATATTCTCATTTTTGAGATTTAATAAAATTGTATGTAATTTTTGTAGAACTGAGCAAAATAGTGAAAACAAAAATACGTTTTTTATTACAATTAAATTATCAATTATTTTTTATAATTCCATATTTTTATAATTTAAGAATGAAATTATATGTAGTTTCTAGCTAGCATTGATTTATATTTTATTATTATATAGCATTCATTCATAATTTTAAAAAATAATATAAAATATTGATATATAATTTCAAAATAAAATTGTATGTAATTTCTAGCATTGAGCGAAATAGTTAGAAAAATTTAATTGACTGTATTATACTAATTAAGTGTTAAAGCTAACCCTTCTTTTTAATTGTCCTAAGTCAATATAAATGAAGCAGCAAAGTAGGATGATTGAGTAGTTTTCCGTGTATTATCAGGTTTATTATATTAAATAGCATTATACTTATTTTATTGCAATAAATAATAAACTTTTGATAGTAATATACCCTTGGTCCTAGACCGTTGGAGTTGGAGATGGAATACAAGACATCAGTCATAGGAAATAAGACGGAGCAAGAAGACAGATAGACAGATGGTAAGAGGGTGAAGATATTTCCTATAGAATTGACTATTCAACGCGGCCAGTGGAGGTTGAGTAATGATTCGGTATCCGTCTTATTGCCGACAATGCCCGGAGATTTGCATATATATAGCCCAACCTCAACTGCCCTCCGGGGTCTTACCTCCGACCTACTTCAGGTCTTCGCCTTCGTCTTCAGTCATTGCTCTTCGGACACCGCTCCCAATTTCGATATTATTAATACCCCTTTTAAATGATTTTAAAATGAAAAAAAAAACAAATAAGAACAATTTTCACACATAACAGTTTATAATCATTGTATTGCACACCAAGCTTAATAAAAATGTTAATGGCTCTGAAGAAGACTGTTCATAGTCCCTGGCATTCTGAAAATGTGAAGATGAAGCCTGGGTTTCACGGTGATGATAATACAGTCATGACAGTAATGTAGACTTCAAACGAACTAATGAAATTAAGAGGATCTTATTTTTTTCATTCACATGAAAATCTTTTCTTTTTTTTTCCTTTACAAATTGAACTGTCAACGCCACATTTTCTGGGCTTCATCAGAGCTAAATTAGAACAAGATATAAACATTTGAAGACATAATAACCTATACTTCAGAAAAGTACTTTTAATAATATTTCTGATTACAGAAGTTTTGCCTTTTTCTTTTGCAAAAGCTTGACAAAAATATAAAAAATATTTTATTCAACTTAAATCAACATTCGACTTTTAACCATTTTAAGCTGACTTGTTACAGTATGAACGTTGAAAATACTTATTTTATGGAATAATTCATTATGTTTACTGCGTTCATCATATGTGCATATGATTGCGTTATATGCGGATTTCTTTGTTAAAATGTGTGTAAAAGTGGTAGATTGAACTTTTTTTTTCTATCATCCTAGTAGCAATATTTAACTAGTGTTAAAGTATTAAAAATTTCTTAAATCCAAGAGTTGCAATGTTGGTGCAGTATTAAAAATTAAATTTGACTTTAATATGTTCCTTTTTGGGATAGGTTACGAATATATATTTTTAAAATTTATTCTTCTTCTTTTTTTTTTTTTAATATTTTTAGAAAAATTTATCTATAAGAATACGTTTCAGTGGCTTTGAAGCGTTGATATTGATATCGACGATATTCAATCCGATAGAAACTGAGATCTTCTGCCCGTTAATAAGATATCCGAAGGAGTGGCTTCGGCATTGATCCCGAGAGTTGCGCACTGGAGAAGGCAGGAGTTAAACTGGGAAAGGTAAGTAGGAAAGGGATTGGAAGAGAAACTAAGTGAGGGGGTGACGGAGGGGAGGGGAGTAAGAAACCCCTTTGGAGCTCTTGGAACTGGAGCTGATAGGAATTCCAGGCTGGCTTCCATCAGAGCGAGTCTTTGATCAGAGCCAAGACGTCGGCTGATTGGATGCCAAAGCCACGAGTGTGTGAGAGCCAAGTCTCTTCGGGCTGATTGCGTTCGCAACTCCCTCCTTCGGCTAACTCCAGCAATGGTTTTAACTCCCTCTCCTTAGTTACACTTAGGATGGCTTTAATTGGACATCTCTTCTACCTCCTGCTCCTCAAAGAGCCCGTGTTCCACGGAGCACTAATTACCTCCTAGCAGGCAGTGACAGCCTACTAATTAGGCGAAACGTCACTAACCAGCTCATTAGTGTTGGATATATTTCTGATGTAATATACATTAACATACTTTAAAAACCAAAGAAAAAAAAAAGTTTTTTACTGACTTCATTTTTGAAAAAGTTTAGGATAGAAAACGTCGCCAGAGTTGGCAATATTCTGCTGCTATACGAAATATCCTATAGAAACATCGAACAAATCACTGGCCTTTTTATCTATTTCCGTACAAACGCCAAGCATAAAGGTTGTCAAGAATTTTTGCGACTATTTAAAATTTTAGAAAGGATTATATTCGTAGCATATGTAAGAGGTAAGACATATAAAAATAAAATCTAACCGAAGTAAATAAAAATTAAATATAAGAGCTGCTTTTTATTTATTTTTCATATCATATATATTTGATAGGGAAACGATGATCATTTCTAAAAGCAGGATTATAAACCAGGACTTGATCTAAAAGTTGCTGCTATTTCAATTTCCGATTGATCAGTAATTAAGCCAAGAGATTAAGATAATTGAAAAGTTTAAAAAAAAATTAAACATTCATGGTCCAGAACGAATTATGTTCATTGATATAGTTCTTCGTAATGTAATACTCTAATATTCATGAAGTTTGTTATATTCTATGAAAATATATTTTTACAATTACAACTTTTTTTTTTAACAACTGATTTTTCAGTATCATTTTCTTTTTTTTCTCTTGAGAACCTTCCTTTCGTCCTAAGACAGAAATTGAAAATGGCCATCTAGTAGTTTTGGAATAAGGATTTCCCAATTGGGTTGCTGCTCCTTCTTCGCTCCCGGTCTTCCTGTATCAAAGGAATTGGGCAACTGTCGATTAGTTCAGCCCTATTGCATTGTTGATTTACTTGAATGAGTTGTATGATTGATTAATATATGTCCTTAGTTGTCTTTTATAATTTTACATTTAGTTAAATAGTATATGATGATCATCAACATGGGTGCCACTACTCATCGCTGAGTCCTTCCCTTCTGAATTATTCTTGCCCATTGGTCTCTGTGGACACGGCTGCATAATTTTTCTGGTTGGGCTACTCTCATCCATCCTGGCTATATGACCAGCTCATTTTAGACGCTGTATTCTCGTGAACCGGACTACGTTAGTTAAATAGTATATTATTATATAATAGAAGTAATCAATCGTAGAAGATGAAGGCGAAGAAGCAGACGCAGGCTGTGTGCTGGTGGAGGAGGTACCCGGACGGATGTGGACTAGAAAGGCTGGACCTACCGGAAGGATGTCGGTAGATAAGATGCAGCCCCATCTAAAAGAGTGCTGGGCACCCCCCAAATAATTATAAATAAACTTATTAAATAAAGTCTCAATTAAAAAAAAGAAGATTATTAGAGGCACTGGCATGCGTACCCCTACCCACTGCACCCGAACCCCGTATGGCGGAAATGCCAAGGGGAATAAAATAAAAAGGTTTTGAAGTTCGCAAAAGAACTTGGAGGAAGCCCTCAGGAAACTTGGAGTAGCTGACTGTAAAAAAATAGCTATAAATAGAGGTGGCTGAAGGCCAAATTTCTTCTTGGACTGTAGATTCACACAGGAAGCAGATAAATATAAAATTTATAATGAATAAATAAGTGAAAAGTGAAAAAAAAAACATGGACACTTAGCATAGGTTTTTATGAATTGGCTGTAAGTAGATTGTTTATACTACCATTAAACATTAATTAAACCAATATTCTTTCATTAGTAAGTATCACAATTCTATTTTATTTTAAAATAAATATTGTCTAATAAACATAGACCTATTAGTAATTTTGTAATAAAATAAAATAATAACCCCTAGATAATTCTTTAAAGTACATTACATTATTTTTTACCATTTTCATCTGTCTAGTTGCTCGTAATTGTATTTAAAATTAAGACATCTTTTGCTTCGATCGGAAAAACTCTCTTCCTTCTTAATTTCACTCGGCCTTTTTATTTCATGTTCAAATTTCAGAAAGTTCAGTTAAATTTTGAGTATGACAGAACGTTTCAGATGGTACGGTGTTAACATTCGGAGTCTTGTATTGTTCTATCGTTCTTTTAACATAGTTATTGTATATTTATAGACTCAAACTCAAGATGAAAATATATTGATATTATGTAATGTAAATTTTTAATTGAATGAATAAAAGTCCCTCATGATTCAGTTAGGCGCGTCAGTTATACTACTTTGCATAACAAAATATTAGAGGCTCAAGTTGCATCAAACAGATTATAGATTAATTTTAGTGCAAATAAAAATTGACCTGTCTGTAAAGCTCTTTTTTCTCGGTTCTGCTTTTTCTACGGAACTTTATTCGTTTTAGCGATCCGATTTCCAGCTTAACACTCTTACATTTAATATTTTTCTTGTTTGTTTCGGTTTGTAACAGCAGTTCAGTCAATTCCACGAACGTAATTCTGAGAAACTTTTGGACTATAGGTTACCGTGAATTGAAAGTTTGTTGGTATCCAACTTTTCCCCAACATTGCTTTTATTTCGAGAAAATCACTATGTAAAAATCTTTCTTTTATTAGAGCAAAAATTGTATTTATTTAAGGAGTTCGAAAAATCAAATTTTGATCAAATCATGTTGCCCTAATTATTTATCATTAACTCTCAAAAAATCTAGAAAATGAAGAAGGTTAAATCATTAAACGAGTAAACACATGTTTTGAACGCATTTGAAGATAGATGGCTCTCAATTTTTTTTTTCCATTTCTTTCTAAATATTTTTTCTGTGAAAATCCAGTTAAACAAATAGAAAAATATTACAGATCAAGACAATCAGATGATGTAGACTCAAGTATTTCTATTTGTTATTTTTACCGATATATAATAATTTTGGATTCGGTTTCTCGATGAAAATTCACGTTTTAAAACCCCAGAGTCCAATTGAAATGCGTGTTGAACAACGTAGCTTGAAAACGCAAAGATGTCCGAAATTGAATTTAGATATTTAGGGCATGTGTATGCCTGGAATGTTAATGCAAATTTTTCTTTTAAATCGGTTTAGTGCCACATAGAGAACTATTTTACACTTTTTTAGAATTTTCTCAATAACGGTCGTAACGATTTTAATTAAAAACCGTAAATCAGAATAAAATCAAGTACTCTTTAATATCGAAAAAGTCTTATCCTCATAGAAATAGTCGAACAGGGAATAAATGACAATTTTTTAAAAAATCTTCGTCTAAAACACCATTATTTTTCTTATTTTAAATAAATAACGAGTTCCCATCGTTAGCAATCATAAATAATGAAGATGAGGGATTGGATAGCTGAATAGTAAGGCATTGT
Source organism: Halyomorpha halys (assembly GCF_000696795.3). NCBI lineage: Eukaryota > Metazoa > Arthropoda > Insecta > Hemiptera > Pentatomidae > Halyomorpha > Halyomorpha halys. Next base: position 238,538 of record NW_027116778.1, on the reverse strand, counting down.
GCTACTAAGTCAAAAAACTCAGGTTCGAATTAGGCTGTGACAGAAAATTATTTTCTGTTTCATTGTAGCCAAGAGTCAGTTCTGTGGGTTCAGGACCCTGCCGGTGTCCATCCAGATAAAAATCTTGCATTCAAACATGATTGTCGCCTCCTTAAACAACCGTTGTTCTAGTAACAGTACTTCCTCACTAGGTACTGCACCCCTGTTCCTTCATTTAGCTCAGATACAATTTTTTTTTTTTTTAAACAAATAATAGTAAATAAATCAATACAAAATATTAAAGAATTTGGTTCCTGATTAATGAAAAAATTGAGACAGAAGTTCGAACTGGAAAGAGCTAGGGACTACCCGATCTCATCCGATATGTTATACGGCTTTGTTATCCTTTGGTTAACTGTTGGCAGGAGCAAAGATGAAATTCGTCATTTTACCTCAATAAAATCTAATATATGAATTTCTACAGTTGTTATATGCCCAAACATTACGAGATATTTTTTTTTATTTCCTTGTTTTATGATTGTTTTTTTGTTTTTCTGTGTTATTTTTATTTTTTCAATTCTGTTTTATCTAGTCCTTCTTATTTAATTTATTTATGTACTATCCACCTTTATTTCCTAATAGGTAAGCCTCTTAACAGGAAACAGACTCTGCGCTTTCGGTTGAGTTAAGGCTCCTAAAGCGTGCGTTTCCGCATTGTCGAACAAGGGCGTAAAGTTATGCCTTTAGAGTGTTGTACGTGGATCATATGTTAAACATGTAGGAGCGTACAAGAGGGGCTAAGGAAGAGGAATGATAGGCTATTTCCCAGCTAATACTGGAGAAGGAAGGGCCCTCCATCACCAAGTTTCTCAGATATTCGCTCCGTTCCTTAGGCTAATGTATTCAGCCAAGAGCTAATATAGCGCCAGCCTCTCCCTTTGAATTATTATTAGCCGCCTTCCTGGCTCTGCTGTATCAGTCAGCTCTAGGTGACTCCTATCTCCTGCTAATGTCGCTCAGAGGCGCTCGGTAGTATTCAACAGTCTGTGGAGAGAGAACAGAGGAACGGTGTTACAATTTAATTAGCAAATGGCCTGACTTGCACATGAGTGTTTATAAAATTATTCTTTTTTTAAAAGTTGGTTCAATATAACGTCTTTTAAAAAATGTATATTTGTATTTTCGGAAATATAACAATTTCAAGTCACTCAAGATTTACAAGAAAAGTAAAAATAAAATTACTTTCTTTTAAGTTCATAAAATGCCATTGTAGTCTGAAATAAATTAATTAATTTAGACATCATCAGGTCATTATTTTACAACTTAAAAAATTCACATCATAAAGTAAAAGGACTTACCATCCAGACGCATAATTAAAATTAAATTAATTTACTAAATAATTTATTTAAATAAATTTAATTAATTAATTTAAAATAATAATTAAACTTTATTTAAATAAATTAATAAATTAATGCAAAATAAAAATGCAAAAATTTTCTCATAATTAATTGGTGCTCAAATCCATAAACGTCGTCTTGCTAACTAAATTAGAACCTTCTTGAGGAGGAGAGGGGTTGCCAATATTACAATATTTTAACTAAAATTACGACAATGGTTAAAAATCTTAAAATTCAAAAAATAAACAAATATAATAATTTTCCATAAATAATTTTTAATAAATCATTCGAATTATTTGTTTGATTTTGTTTACTGCAAAACGCCAATTTATTTATTTTTTTAAAATTTGATTATTATTTTATTTATTTTTATTTTTTTCAGTCAATCCACCGTTTGATTTTAAAAACTGAACCATTGGTTCTATTGTTTTATCATCATCTCCGAGGGTTTTTGAAATCTGGGTTTAATCCTAAGCTATTGAGGTATAATGTGAAATATGTGCATTCTTACAAAATATGGCTAATCGCCAAATTGGTGTAGCTGCCACGTAGTGTAGGTGCCAATACTGGCAGTTCGGAGGCGTTTCTTTTGAAATAAGATAGGGATGGGTGAGCCTCGTGTGAAATATTCTTAGCCTGGTCAGTACGACCTCTTCTCTGCGGCATTTGAGGTCGGAGGTACCCCAAGGTTTGACGCCTTTTGTAATAATTTTGAGTTCACTCCTTAGGCTTTCATTCCACAAAGATTTCCAGTTATCTTTGATTTCTTTTTCAAAGGGTTTGCCCATTTCTGAATTTCTTTTCTGAAACATTATGTATTTTAAATAAATAATTTTTTTTTTTTTTTGGCATTTCTTCTTTGCTGACATAGTACTCAACAAATCAATAAAAAAATTTATAAATCCTCATTTTTCAAATTAAAATTATGATTTCTAAAATGTTTCATTGATTTGTTGATTACTATGTCACAAAATAAGCCCTCAAAAAACACGTAATTGTGTATTTTTTCTGAAGCAAGCCTTCCTCCGCTATCATTTAGGAGACAAAAACTAGCTATTAATTAGTTTCCAAATTATTTGAACAAACAAATCATCCTACTTATAAATATATTTTGTGATATAAATTCACCATAGCTTTTCGGCAGAAACGAAACCCAACGCTCCCTCTGGCAGAAAGAATCACTCTGGCTATCTGCCCTGGGTGGGGGCACTGGGCTATCCCTACACTTAAAACAATTTGGATATGAAGCCTGAAATTCGGAACCTTGGACTCTAGAACAACCTGTAACAATGCTACATCTTTCCCTTATGCCCAAAAATAAGAACAGTTGTCGCGTCGTCTAGAAAATATTCCGGATTATTTTTTAATATACACTGATGGTTCCAAATCCGAAAGCTCAACCGTCTCACCTTTCGTTACTCGCTATTCAACCCACAAATTACATAAGTTATGCTCAATATACACCGCCGAACTCCAGGCGACAGCATCAGCCCTCCATTTTTGCCTTTCAATAACTCAGAAGACAATTGTAATAATCTCAGATTTGTTGAGCTCTCTAAAAAGTTTGTGAAACATGTACCCCAATACCCCAGTTAAGAATACAATCTTTTCTTCTAAAACTATCACAACAAGGTTAGTCCATAATTTTCATATGGGCTCCAAGCCACATTGGCATTGTTGGTAACGAGCTCGCAGACAAAGCTGCCAGAGAGGCACTCACGCTCCCTGGCTGAGGCACCGCCGTCTTACCCCATCAGAACTCAGTACACCCCAAATTATAAATATTGGAAAGATAGCAGGCCAAGTGGGATGAAAGTTCTCCGGGTAAATTAAAAGGGATCAAAAGATCAGTAAACCCATCGTCGACATCCTACCACGACAGCAGTTGGGAGGAAGTTGCTCTAACCCACTTGAGAATTGGTCATATTCTCCTCACGCACTCTCACCTGGTCAGAAAACTGCCACCTCCAACGTGAAAATATTGTCATTCCATTCTTACGATTAGACATATTTTTGAAGAATGTACTCACTATTTGCCAACAATAAACAGGATAGGACTGACCTCAAATTTATCAGAAGCCCTCACAGATGAGGAAGCTGAACTTACATAAGTGTTTACATTTTTAAAAGAACATCGCTCTCTTTCTAAATTATAACTAAAAAAAAAAAAAAAACAGTATATAAATATGATGCAAAACTTTTATAGTTCTAACTATATGTTTCTCAACTACAAAATTATACGATAAGCACTTTTACTTATAACACCATCAATAATTCCTTTAAAAATTCATTGGGAATGTAATTCTGTACAATTCTTATCTGAAAGAAGTACTTTAAAAGTATTCTTACTAATGCTACAAAATTGAAAGAATATATTTTTTTTTTGTATGACTCTAGTATTACACAAAAACTTACACTCTAGTACTTAAACATAAACGTTCAGCTGTCCAGTCTTGACACTAATTAATTTTAAAATAAATTACTGATTTTATTATTATTTTTTATTTTGTTAAGCCGTATTCTCCAAATATTGACGTGGGTAATAATTGCATTTAATCTATTTAACTAAAATAATTATTTCAGGGGATAGAAGTTGTACTACAAAAATTTAGGTAAATATAATTTTTCAATATACCATGGTATATATATGAAAAATTATATTTACCTAAATTTTTGTAGTACAACTTCTAGCTTCTAAATAAAATAAATTGTATCCATTTAAGTCTCAAACACTTTATTAATATTTTAAATGTTTTACGTTTCGAATGGCCGGCCTTCCTCAAGGACTATCTTGACAATAAATTTACACCTCACATCCAATTATAAAAATTTTTACTGGCTATTGTCCCTAGGCTTAGTAATTTTAGTCAATTTAACTTATTTTCTGACTTTTTCATTTTATTTTAAAATTTTAATTAAAATTTATATTACACTATTAACATTTGCTTATCAAGATATATATTACGTGTTATTATTCCAAATAAGATATTAGGTTTATTTTTACTAAAATTATTAGACCTGGACAGAATACGCTACAAATAATTTTAATAGTTGGCTGTGAGGTGTATATTTAGCGTTTTATTTTTTAATTAAAACTTATTCACCAATATTTTTTACTATAAAATTTCAATCCTTTTTTAGATTATGAATTTGAAAATTGAGGTTTATGTCATGAATTTTATTTATTTCCATTTCCATGTGTTGGCTATCTGTATTGACAAAACTATTAATTTTTGCACGGCTGAAATATGTCTTATGCATAATTTAAAAATAAAATGGTAAAAAAAATTTATAAATACTACATTAAAATGAATTATTTGTTTGTTATTTAGTAAGGATACATGGGCAGGTATAATATTGTGGCTTGTTGATGAGAGGTGTGGACAAAGTTCCAAACCACCCGAAGTGTCCTTTCCGTGGTTTGTCACTCGTTGGTAATAGTGCGGAGGTGTTGCCACACTGAATGCAGGCAGAATCATTTGATATAATATGTGGGAACATTGAATCTGAAAAAGGAAATCAAAAATGTTTTATTCTATGTG
>NW_027116778.1:220864-231783 GCF_000696795.3 Halyomorpha halys | reverse complement strand
TAACAAAGATTGTTAACTATTAATATACAGTTAATAAATAGATAGTTAATTAAATAAATTAAAAATTAGTAATAGATGACGCTGGATTTAAAATCCAAAAATTCATTTCTGAAATCTTTTTTTATTGATGTCTTAAAGTTCATTTCAATATTTCTTAGAAAATTGTTAATTATTTATAGTTATAATATATTTATTTCATCATTTATGACGTTTTGAGCTTACTTCGTCCATTATCAAACGTTAATCCAAAATTCCATAAATAAATTATCTTTATGTATAATTTAGTATAATTACTATATTTAATTCTTATTTATCTTTTTATATGCTTGATGATTGTTGTTCATCTATATTTTAATTTATTACTTTATTCCTTGAAGAATATAATTAAAGCTGCCATAGTTCAGAGCAAATTTTGAGCCTTAACTGTGCATTCATACTATTTACACAGGACAAAGTAATCATAGAAAAATTGTGATTATGAATAAATCTAAAGGATAACATAAGTAATAATTAATAAATACGTTGTAATAATAATATAAAAAATATGCTTATATTCATCAATATAATTATGTATTTTTGTCCTGATGAAACCTGAGCTTACGAAATGTTGACCGGTTGATTATCTACTAGTATTAGAGACTCTATTGGGGAAGATTGTTTGCACTCATATAAAATATATTGACCAAATATTTATTGTATACATATTTAGTTTATTGTATTTGTTGTAATGTTTATATCTAGTGCCTTATGAGTTATCAGTCATGAATTATATCGGACGCCTTAGTTATCAGTTATGAATGATATCTGATACTTTGATCTCCTCTACTATTGTTGGTTAGGACCACTTGGCTAGAGGTGTACAATTAAGTAATACAATTCAGCGAGAGGAGCCTCTTAGTTTTGTAATAGCTTGGCTAAGAATCAACATCTTAGAGCGGAGTTATCCTTCGACGAAGACAGAGAGAAGAGGGGGGTTTAAAGTAGTGACTGCCCCCCAGTGTAGGCGGAGCAACAAAAGGCGTGGCCTCTTCCTTATTGGTTAGAATTAACGAAACAAAATCCAAGAGGAGGAGGCTTGTGCCCTCCTTTAATAAGGCTTTGAGGGGAGGCCCTTTCAAGACAAAGCTCTTCCAATTACAAAGCTGCCTGAGCCGAACAAAAGCTATTCTCCTCAGAGCACCTCAAGGCCTGTGTACAAGAAAACAGTTAATTCCGACCGGGGCCCCCTCCCCAGAAAAGCCCTCAGAGGTTAAAAGGTGGACCATTAATTACCACGGATAGGTTCCTTGCTATAATTAACGGAAAGGGGGCATCCATTTATTACCTCTTACTAATAAATGGCCATAGTCTCTATTAATGAAATGGCTTCTTTAATTACATACCGGCCTTTTATGGAGTTGTCTTACTTGAAGATTAATAATTACTGTTTACTCTCTGTATATGTTTGTTCTGTTTGAAATATAATGCTTCAAAATTGTAATATTATACGGTATGCTCTTAATTATGAATTGGTTTTTGTTAAATAATTAATATTTACACAATAAGGAATTTGTAATATACAATACAATTTGAATATATTTAGTACAATTTATTTATTTGATTTCTAAGTATTGATTTTTAATGTATTTAATAATCCTATACAAGTATTAATGCCAGTGATAATATTAGGATAAAAGTTTAGATTAAACAACGTCAAATTATCTATATCCCATATAAATTATAAACGTTAAGTCACTGGTTTCCTAAACTTAGACGTGTGGTATGACAATTATGACATATTACTGTATTGCTCCCGAGATTTTCTTTTTTTCTTTTTAAGGCTGATTATTTTTTAATTCCACTATCATTGGCTTTACTCTCTTGATTCGCACCTGTAGCCACTAATCATCTTTAATTACTACCCTAGGTGAAGGTACTACTGGAAAAAAGTGAACTGTATATTATATTCAAATTAAATTATTTTTATTTTTTAAAATTTACGTTGATTATGTTTTCAGTATTATTTCCTTAAAGATTTTATTGATATCTCATAGTGATCACTATTATTCATTAGGCTTATCCATACAGAGATGGTTTTTTTTGTGTTATATAACGTCGCATATTTATAGGCAATGGTATTAGAGATCATAGAGTTCATCCACACGATATGTACACATACATAAATTAAATGATTATAAAATAAGAAACAGAAGACCACAATAAAAATGATAATAAAATAAATAAATCAATTAAAAAAAATGTAATCTTAAGTAAAATAACATCTTAACTAGAATCATGCCTATTTACAATATTTACATTCGGCGTTAAAAGCCATAGAGATCCCAGCACTTCTCTCTGAACCACGTCACTGTTATAAAGAAAATCAAAAGGTTTACTTTGCATTTTTTTGTTTATTTAAATAAAATGTTATTCGACAATATCATGGAACAGAGATTGAACAACTAAATTTTGACGAACATCAATTATAAAAAAAAGCTTAGAATAATTTTGTGTCATGATGTAAAACATAATTGTACAGAACCCTGAAGACGGAAGTGTACTTTATACCTGGGTTGTATTTTATTTATAAAAAAAATAAATGAAGTTTATGTTGGTAAAAAATCTTATGGAAAGTACGAATCACTCAGGATTTATATTATAAAATATAATACAATTTTGAAAACGTCAGTCATATTTTTATTTTTAAATAATAAGTTTTTTGAGAGTCGAATGCACTACTTAATGTTGCTCTTTGAAGATGCCCTCAACCCCCCTAGGTTGACCAAGAAGGTGAAGATTGTCAGGAATAGCCTGCTAAGGGTCCTCAAGACAGAAGCATACAAATTAGATCCAGGTTTGATTACGGGGCCTTCTTTAGGCTTGACCGCTGGCTTCTGGGCCTTCTTGCTCCTTCTTCTTCTATCTTCACAGCCATCCATAAGCCTTAAGGTGCCCAGATGATATCTGCAGAAGAAAAACACAGTACTGGTTAACATTTCATTTTTTATTTCAGAAAATGGAAGTCTAAAATTTTAAAATTAATTATTTTTTATTATTTATTGGACTTTATATCTATATTTAAAAACATACAACTAGTGAATAGGATTAACATTTATTACAATGACTTGATTCAGACTTATAGAGAATCTACTCAACGATTGAACTCGTGGATACAATATAATTTCTGAAGTAGAAAGTCTCGTAACAATCTTCTTTTCAGATTTCTAAAAGGCAATCAAATCATAAATTGAAGGAGCAAGTGAGTATAGATGATAAGGAAGTTTATCATGGAAGGATTGATGTGCATGTAAAGAGCATTAAGAATTTTAGATTGTAAAGATTGGATACGAGTGGAACTCTCTAAGAAAAAAACTAGACTGCTTCTAGGCGTTGTCTGCTGCCCCATGGAAGCTGCAAATTCACACCATTGTAAAAGTAAATTATTTATGTGAAGGATAATATTTATTTATATTATATTTACATATGATAAATATTTATAAAAGTTATTACTCGATATAAATTATTTATATCGAAGGTATACTTCACTGTGTTCACGGTGCCAAATACATTCCTACTACACTTAAAAAAAATAAATCAAATGTTCTCGCCTTTAGGAAAGTACAACTTTTCAATTAATTATTTGACTGAACAGATCTAATAAAATAAAAACAGAGAACCTGTAATTGTATTGTTCCTAAAGTTAGTGGAAATGTTCATACTTATAAAATCGTAATATATATATTATACACTTTTTTATTAAAAAAATAAAGCCAGTTATAAATTTTAATATTAAATCAGTGCGTAACATTTTCATAATTTTATCTGGTACCAGTAGTAAGAAAGACTTCTGGAAGTCGTCTCCATTCAGCCTGTTTTAGGGAGTAGCACCAAGGAGTGTCGCCAAGACTTCTAGAGAAAGTGGGGGCATTATATATAGTGTAATTAGGAGAAGATAGAGTGTAATGGCCCAAGTTGGGAGTGTAAGTGAAAGGACAATATTTGATTAGGCTGTTTTATCGCGGCTATGCCTCATGTATTTCCTTAATTCTCTTCCAGAGGGAGCAAGTATTAGCCTTAATGGTTTGGCTAATTTAGTCGGTCCTCTACTTCTGGGCAAGAGCAGAAAGACACTATTGATTACTCTTTCTGCTATCATTAGGATGTTTTTCTGTGACCCCATGTAGCTATGATTATAATGATTATTTGTATATATATATATATATAATTCTGTACCGTTACCATTAACGAGGGTCCGGAGTGCAGTACTTTGTAAGGAAGTACTGTTACTAGACCAACGGTTGTGCAAGAAGGTGATTTGGTCAGAATCACGTTCAACCGCCACATTTTTACCCAATTAAGTACTTTATGAGTCTAGGTGGGCCCCGGAGGGCACCCAAACTCGTATTATCCAGTAACACCCAAATCAGTAACAGCCGAATTCGAACTTGGGTCCTTGGAGTTAGTAGCCAAGTGCCTTACCACCATCTCTATGCCAAGGTACCAACTCCCACACGTACACACACAAACATACACACATAGATATATTTAATAATTTTTTTTTTCAGCTGCCTGCAATTCAAATTTTCCTCTTTTAAAAACTTTATTTAATATGCTTTTTGTCCATATTGATTTAATCGAATTCCGTTATAGAAAAATAATAAATAATTATGTTTTCTTAAACTACCAATCTTTTTACCCCGAATGATTATGAATTCAAAATACACTTCTTATTCATAATAAAAGAATGTGAAATTAAACATTTAATGTGGGTATGGCAAATAAATTTCTCTTTAAATAAAGTAAAAAAAAATATCTTTTTATTAATATATATTGATTAATTTTTTCTTCTTAAAAATGAACTCAAAACAAGAAAAAGATTTTGGCATGCCTAAAAAATTTTAACTTTGTAACCTTCAATTCGACCCGAAAACAAGACCCAAAAAGATTAATTTAATTAAACTATATTTTTTAGCCACTTCAACCTATACTAAATTTAGAATTCCTTACATGTTTTACTACATGATTTTGTTTCTAATGGCATATGATCAAAAGACGGACGATTTCGGTGTGAAGTTTTGAAAAATTTATTCAAAAAAAATTAATCTCATCAAAACAATTTCCGTCCTCATGTATTAACATCATCCACTTAGAATACCCAAGAGCATGTTTTTAATTGAATATTAGCCTCAGACATTAGATTGCTCTGAAGGATAACAGAAAAAAACTAGAAGGGACAGCATAAGTATACCCGTTGGTTTACCGAGTTTTAAGTTGCTCTATCCAACCTCCCGAAGACAATACATCCTTGATGTTTTCCTATTCCAAGTTCTTAAAATAAAAAAAAACAACCTATATCCTTGATCTCCTCACTCTTTGTTTATCCATCCATTCATTAAACACTAGATTCCAACTGATTGATTTATATATGCCATCCTATAGAACCACCTTCTTCAGCAAATCCTTCGTCATACGTGCCATCTTCTGGAACTCTCTCCCCATCTCCAATCCCCAATTCCCACCCATTCTTTCCTTTAAACAACACCTATTCATTTATTGTATAACCAGACCCCCACATCATTGTAAACACTATAGTTAAGCATATATTAATTAACATTATAAATAGTAGTTTAGCCATGATCTCAAAGTAATTTCATTTTGTCTAATGGGAAGTTTTAAATGCTGGCCAGACAAAAATCATAATGTGTGGACCATGTATTTATTCTTAGGGGACATATGTCCTAGAATAAAATTATTTTTTCATTTCATATGGAGTGAAGTTGTTTGAGAATAACTAAAAGTGTTGTTTGGACAAGGAAAGAGACTCTCTGAGGAAATTGACATAATTCATTGCAGCTAAACCAGAAGACAAAGTAGAGGAAAATAAATCGCCTAGGTGAAAATTATGCCCATAAAAAGAGAGAGTGAAAAAGTTAGAATGTTCCTGCAACTACACACTGAAAGGTATTGAGGAGCTAGTGAGAGAAGAAGATGAATGCGATACACTTTTTAATCTAAGATGAGTCTGCAATAACTCATCTTATATTATAGATTATTACCTCTGTTTTCATGGAAATTCTGCGTAAATATTTCGCACAAACCTTTTCAACAAGTGATTCTTGGCCTCAGGAATCGATTGGTGATGTATTTTTTCTATGTAAACTTTTCTTCTCAAAAGTATATGTCCAGTGGGAAAAAATAGGCTTGAAAAAAAGAGTTAAACGTGAATTATGAATTGTAGTAACATTTTAATAAAATATATTTCTTCAGTAATTTATTCGCCACTAATTATCTTCTTTTCCATCCAGTTTTACTAAATTATGAATTCTAATATAGTAGTAATCATAAAGAGAGAATAAAATGAATTTCGAACAAATATCGTAGCAGAGAGAAGCACTTTGTTGCATTTTGAACAATTCTAGTTGACATGAATATCTTAAGTCAAAGTACATGGGTAAGTAAGTGAAAGTAAAAATGTATACTTTCACTTACTTACCCATATCTGTAATATAGGGTGTGGGGAATCATTGATATCGTGCAAAATTGTGAATTCGAATTTTCGACTGAAATACGCCTCTTGAACAACCCAGCTCAAAAACGAAAAGTTGTATGAAATTAAATTACATATTTAGAGTATGTATATACCTGGGCTGTCACAAGACAATTTTTTTTTTTTATTAGATTTACTCAAAGAAGTCCCTGACGATAATTATTAAACTCGGTAAATTAATTTAAAATAGGTTGTCTTTAAGATTTTGAGATCTTCCACTAAAGTACCTTTATTGTGCTTATTAGAAATAAATAACCAGTTCCCATTATTATTTATAATTAATGTAGTCCCAATGTTGATTTATAATTAATGGGCATAAAAGTAAGAATTGGTGCAGGAGTTCTTCAAAGCTGACACCGCCCGATCTCTTCCAATCGCATTCTTTTGTACACGGGCTTGTTTTATTTTGTTAAGCTGTTGTTTCTTGGCAGAAACAAATTCGATATTCGTTATTTTCACCTCGATTTACCTTTAAATACAAATTTTTACAGTGAAAGTTGTGTGATGCGCGCACAGCATCGGATTTTTTAAAACTCTTTACGAAGATTATAAATAAATATATAAGAACTGGCATTTATATATGTGTTAATAATTATACTAATGTGCTTTATTGGACACTTGGCGATTTTATTTATTTTTACCCAACATTAATGTTGAATTTAACTTGGTTATTTATAATTTAACGAGTTTTAAATTTGTTATATCCCAGCAAAACTTTATTAAGCCATATAAAATATACTTGAGTTAAAATTAACCCTTAAAGTTTTAGAACTCCCTGTAGACTCTCCTGCATATCAAAAACAGCAGGTAATAACGAGTATGGAAGTATTGCGGCGAGACAGAAATATTTGAAGCGACGAGGGACAGAAGACTGGACAGGTACATCCAATATTCAGTGAGGTTCCATAATTAAGGAGAGGTCGGTGAAGGTCCATTATTTTAAAGCGGGAGCCAGAAAGATGGGCCTATGAAAGTTGCAAGCCCCACTCAAAGGCCTAGAGGGAAATTAAACAGGGTGAATAATTCAAAATGAGATCCCCCGTTGTGGCCAAGCTAGAGATGATGAGCAAGTAGTCTTCGTTATAGGTCGCTTCAGATTAAACACAATTGAGTCTGAAAAACCTCTATGCCACAGTGAGACCAGGGTAATATGTAATTTATGACTCGGCAGTATTACGAATGTTACTGGATCTACAAATGTCATACGGTATTTAAAGCGGTGACTGTTGGTAAGAACAGTTTTTTTTTTTTAGATATTTATTTATTGCTATTTACAACTGTATATTATAATACATTTAGTAAATCTGATCTAAGTTAAATTGGAGTGTTACAGGCGTACCCATTGGTAGCACTCTAATGACATTTTACATTAACTGGTCTCGTGCCCATCTTCTTTTCAGGCGCCTCGGAGGATTGTCAGGAATGGAAGAGGATGCAAGATTAGAAACTGGGGGTTTGAGTGGTTAGATAGTTTATAATGGAAGGAGTGATATCTGGTTCGGGCTAGATCGGTTACATAGAGAACATTAAGGTTTTTATGTATGATTTTATTTGTGACAAAGTAAAGAACATTGAGGATTTGACGAAGGATTTTAGATTGTAAGGATTGAATACGAGAGGAATTCAAAGGTTTAGTGGAGTCCCAAAGCTCAACTCCATAGGTCCAGATTTGCCTTATTACAATCATGTAGATCAGTCTTTTGTTATGAGTTGGAAGTTTAGACCGTTTGTCTAGTAAGCACTGTAATAGTCGAAATCGACGTGCAGTTTCCTGTCTTTTCAGTCTTCTGTGAGGATTCCAGGTTAATCGTTTGTCCAAATGTAGTCCAAGGTAGCGGATCTGTTCGACAGGGGTAAGAGTAACATCATTAAATGAAACTGTAGGGCAGTCAGTAGGTTTACGACGAAGGGTAAAGGTGATTTGATGGGATTTGTTAGAATGTATCTTAATCCTCCAATTACGACACCATTCTTCAAGGGCTGTGTTATGGGATTGGAGATTTTGGGATACAATTAATGGGTTATTAATAACAGTGAGCACACATGTGTCATCGGCATACGTGGTGAGGATAGTGTTAGGATTGGTTGGAATGTCAGCTGTATAGACTGTGAGAGGATGGGACCAAGGATACTACCTTGAGGAGGTAAGATCAGTTAACTTTAAAATTAGACGATGAGTATGATGAAATGGTCGGGGTGCGGTCAGCAAATAAACAAATACATTGTGTTTATTTGCTGACCGCATGTCCGACCTTCTTCTCCTCATATTCATCTACTGTGAACTATAAACACCTATCTTTAAAATTAGGCATATATTGAATACAAGCCATGTATAACACCATACAAGTAAAGTACTATCTCTAATCGATTAAACGGTTGAAGTGGGATGTACTTGGAAAATTTTCTTATTAAACATGAAGGGAAGGATTGCCCTTTTACATTTGTGTGTTGCGACCTCTGCTATTTTGAGATTGAAACGGGCACATGTACATAGATCAACATTCTTCCTGTATCTGTTTGAAAAGTCAGATAAGTAAGGTTATCACCGATTACGGGAGTGGAGGATTTCACGATGTTTTCCTATTTCAGGTGCTTTTTTAATATTCCTCGATTTAACTATCTTATTTTTTTAAACAGACAATTATGGTGAGTAGGTTGGTCGATGTACAACATTCCATAATCTCACAAGAAGAGTTAGTTCGAACACGGTGCGTTAAATGAAAAAAGTACGTTTGACAAAATAATTTCGTAATATTATATGGTTCTCATGAATTCATCATCGTACATTGCAAATTTGTTATCTCCATTCCTGCCTATTTCACTCAAACTGCGTCGTTTTGTTAGATGATGCCTTAAAATAGGATATCTCAACTAATATGGTGTTGAGAACATCATTTTATTTTTTTATACAGTTTTATTACGGGTTTAAGTGGATATTAACCTAGAAGAGTTCAATTTTTGAGACAATATAGAGTTCAATTTTGTTTAAGACAGCATCATAAATTATTATGTTATAAGATTTTTTATCTATCCAACTGATAACAAAACCATGAAAGTTTATTACAAATTACCAAATCCTAGCTATAAATAAAATTTCGCTATAGACTTTGTTATTATTTATTTACTTTTTTTTTTGTTTTTAGGTGAGTTACATGCTGTATAATACATCTCCCACTGTAAGTAAAGCATATAATTTAGGATGCAATCCACATTCATATTTTCTTTTTGTTTCGTTAGATTTATTTTATTTTTTTAATAGTTGTTATTGTGTAATATTGAATTTTGTCTAATATTTATAGAAAATGGTATTAGGGATCATAGAGTTCATTAACACTATATTTATAGACAATGGTAATTGGGATCATAAATCTCTTTCATACTTCATAATCTCATATTTACGAATATATAAATTAAATGATAACAAAATAAGAAATAGAAGAAAAAATAACTATAATAAATAAATTAAACTTTAAGTAAAATAATATCTTAAACACAAGTGTGGATTGGTATGTTAAAATTTAGGGTATGATAGTGGCTAATCAGCATTTTTTAAAAGCTAACAGTATTAAATTTAATTTTAATGTTACGGTCAACTATATGATTGGATGATGTGTTACAAATTTATAAATTTAGGAAAAAATAAATGTAATTATTTGTTTGTTCCTATTTAACTAACTAAATTTAAGGTTCAGAAAAATTTAAAAACAAAGGAGGATTTATTCAGAGCAAATGTCCTTATTTTTTTTTTTTTTAAATAAGACCTTCAACCATTCATCTTTCAGTTCTCAACATACAGGTACCCACGAGCAAAGTATTTATAAGTCAATTATAAATATTCATAATAGCAGTAGTATGTGATTTTTTTAGGCATAAATATTTCAGTAAAATGAGTGTAATCAATAAGTGTTCAGTAGCTTCTGTTGTTAATATATATTTTATCTTAAATATCAATCTTGTTTTTAATATTAGTACCTTTAAAGTTATTCCAGTAATTGAGAGAAAAACATTATTCAAAAAAGTTGTTCTTCTCTACTTAACACAGCTTATTTATTCCTAGTCAGACAATTTCTTAAATTCTTATAAAATATAGGCATAGTACAGTAAATTTATTATATATAATGGTAATACATGATTTTTTTATTTGATAATTTTTGTTTATTTTCATTTTGACACTTTATTATTTTTTTAATCTCGTTTTTTCACATTTGTTTCTATATTTCCTACCTGAACCCTCTTCATCTTTTTTCCCCTTCTTTAACAAGCATAGAAAAAAATTAAAATATTAAATATAAATAATAAAAAAGTTTAATTAAAATAACAATATATTATACACATACAAATCTGAAAATATAAGTGCTATTTAATTTTAATAACATGGATATAATTATACATT
>NW_027116778.1:201840-220689 GCF_000696795.3 Halyomorpha halys | reverse complement strand
ATAATTATTTCGTAAAGCAACAACAACGCAAATCGTGCTTCATTAGATCCCTCATATAAGTGGTATATAAAATCAAACATCATACTTCAAAATTATTGATTATTTAATATATAAATATATATTTAGTTTTAAGTATTCTTGGATTGATTTTATAATGAAAACAAACAAAGAATATGTTATTTACATGATATGTCTTGGTTTTATTTTTACAAGTTTTTCAATCTATAGATAAAATCAATGAAATATATTTCACAATTTAATACAATAAGAGACAAATGGAGTCATATTCTACCTATACCCATACAATTTCAGCGCTGGTTAAAAAAAAAAATAAAATTAATTAACACATAATATATATACGCTTTAATTCATTTGAATAATTATTTTGATATTATACGGATTTATATTAATGATTATTACAGCGTTGGCTTTAGTGACAATAAAGTTTTGGAAGTCTAATATTTAACATACATTGCTCTAGCAAACATAATAGAGAATTTTCCCCTGGCTGAGTATTACCATAGGCAGAATTTCCGTGAGTTCCATTCCACAGCAGATGGCTGGGAAATAGTTTTCCTCGCGATATATCCTGGGCGTTGACAAGTTTTTGCCCCCCTGGAATCCAGGAAGAGGTGTAATCGTTTTCGTACAGGTATTTGGCTAGGATCACCAGCGGTGATGATATTTTAATAGCGATTAAAATACCTGTGCCGGTGGTTATATGAGCTGTGACAATGGGCTGTATAGTTTGGTCAGTGCTGCTATCTGGGAGCCCTCTCGGTACTAAACCCTCCCCGGTGTACAGTCACCCCTCACACCTATACCTCCCTCAGAGTACAGTCTGGGTGTGGGATTTCGTCTCTGAGAGCTTTTTAATCGTCCGTTATATTTATATTTGACTATTCATTTATTTTTTTAAAAATAAAATATCAGATAAATTAATTGAATTTATAATTATTTAAAAAAATTGTTGAACGTAATCGGTTTTGGTATATTAAACAAGAAACTATCATGCTGTATTAGCAGTATAGCTTGTACAAACATAAAAAACAAAACAATGAAAATTAAAGTTTAGGTATCTATGTATAAATGTACTATGTGTCTTAAAAAATGGCGTTTGTTTCAAAACGTTAAAAAAATTAATTTTTCATTTGGAGCTCTATATAACTCCATAACACTATCTACAAAACAGAAAACCTTTGTAGAACCTCATTTGAACCAGAGTAAATTTTCTAAATTTGAACTCTAAAAGAGAAAATTTACGTTCAATAGTTCCCATAATTTACTTTTTGGTAAACAGCATTTCATAAAAATGTACTGAAAGATCTGTAGTTGGTGAATTTATTTTATTTTTTGGGAAATATGTCGCTCTATCTATGTCTATGTCTCAGGAACTATGAGAAGTCGTCTATTAACACTCATATTAAAGCTAGTTTAATGTACTATAAAGTACTTTATGACGTTTATTTTCGCATAAAGAATAGTTTTCATTATATTCGTCAAAATAAATTAACAAGATGTTGATTTCTAGTTGTTTAGAGAAAACTTTTGTTTTATGAAAAATTATATCTCAGGAACCATTAGACGTATATATTTCTGTCAGCCCTCAAATTAAAGCTAGTTTAACGTGGTATAAAGGAATTTATTACGTTTATTTTCGTATAAAGAATAGTTTTCATCATATTCGCCAAAATAAATTCACAATATGTTAATTTCTAGTTGTTTAGAGGAAACTTTTGTTTTATGAAAAATTATATCTCAGGAACCATTAGACGTATATATTTCTATCAGCACTCTAATTAAAGTGCTATAAAGTAGTTTATCTCTTTAATTGTCATAGAAGTAGTGGTGTTCATCCCATTTGCTAAAATAAATTGATTTTTGATCGCTTGGATTAAATTTTATTTGTAAAATTCATATTCATATGCAAATTTCATGCGCACCACCAATCCTACGAAAGTATTGATAGTGAATTCATAAAGTAAAGTCTAGATAATATGGTGTTTTACAGTAATCGAGGAAACGTAGTCATGGTTCCAATAGGAAATTTTGTTTTAATCATTGTGGAATTTTAATAAATTTTACAAATTTATTCTTATAAATGAAATTACGCAAATGATGAAAAATTTAACACATCCATCTATAATACTTATACGTATCAATAAGCTTGATGTGTGTTGCCATCTTACGGACGGATTTCTAACTAACTTCATGTTAGAACTATCACGAGTTACTGATGTATTGTTGGGAAGTGTGAAATTAATTGAATTAATTTAACTGGATTTGATTTCTTTAAGCAAATAAATAATTAAAGAGCAAAAGAAAATAAATAGTGAAAAAAAAAATGAAAGAATCAGACAAAAACAAAAAAACAATAAAGTTAAAAAACATTTATAAATACCGAAATTCAAAAGTAGTTTAATCGATAAAATAATAGCATTAAAAGCGGAATAAATTGAAATGTTATTTATAGCTTTTGAAATGTTAGTGTCATCTTTTTTTCCACTGTTTTAGTTTTTAACATCACGAACTAAATCTAAAGCATACTCAAGCTTAAGTTAAAGTTTTCGAAAAAGATTTCTATATTAAAGTTCATCTAAATTTTATACTAGATTTTTAATAAATTGTTCTATTAAATAGAAATAGAAATCAATTCTACTAAAAGAAGAAAAAAAAAATGAAATGCATTACAAATTATTTAGGATAAACAAAACAGTTTTTGTCAGCTTATTGATACAAACTACACTTTCTATAATGTTACCTCCTTTCAAATAATATTAACTTTTTCACTCCTCTTTAAAAATAATAATTTATATAAATAAATTTTATAACTCCAATAAATTTACAATTAAAAATTAAAAGTCAATTAAATAATAATAAACTTAGTTGTTTACTTTAAGTTTAGGTCGATTTATTATTTTAATTAAATTATTTTGGTATTATTTTATTTATACATAAACAAAAAGCTTAGTAAAAAAATGGCTAAATTATGTGTAAGGTTTCAGTGAAAATGAATCTTATACTTAAAATGATGTCTCCGATTTTTATTTTTCTGCACGATAAGATTATAATAAAATACATTTAATTTGGTTAATGTGCTCATTGTTTTAAAATGTATTCATCAATTCAAACATTCTATTTTTAGTATCGAAAACAATCGTTAATTTCCCTTTACTAGGCATTAAAGCTGTGAATCTTTGTTTAAATAATTAATATATTTTTACTATATTTTGTAAATAAAATTATTTTTTTGAAGCTTTCAAATAAAAATAAAATAGGTTGATTAAACTTCTGACGCTATAATGGAATAGCTATAATGGAAAAAAGTATGTATGATAAAAATATATAAGTAATAAAAATTACTTTTATTTTAAAATATTATTTACCTATACGTATTACTATTATTATTAATGAATGAAAAATAATATTCGAATTTCTATGTTATGAGACAGTGAGTGATAACCTCCTTCTTAAATGTGCCACTAGATATCACCACTGTGTCTAGGAACAGCAAGAGAGCGTTTCCACGGTCTTGAATTGTTATTAATAAATATAAATTAAATATAATAATTTACAATTAGCACTTAATTACTTAGTGAATATAAGTAGTAAAAATATTCTAACATGATATCAAAAATGAAATTGAATATACTCGTCAATGTAAATTAAAGTTTTCAACATTTATACATACATATATACTATAATAAACATATAAAATACTAAAAATAACACAAAAGAATACCGGTCAGTTAAAAAACATCTTTTTTTTCCCTAACAGAATTTAGTCGGAGATATCTATAAAATATCACCCTTTCTTAATAAATTTTTAATTTTTCTTACTTGAAATTAATTTTTATTTGGTCACTCTTATTCCAGTATTTTGTAATATTTGTTTTATCAATTTCTCATCAATCTTCTAATTAAAACCAAATTTTATACTAACGTGTAATCCTTTATTTTTCTGTAACTTTAGATTCATGAGTTACTGAAAATCTATCAATTTATTTATTATGATGTTTAATTTTTTTTCTAAAGACTTTTTTGAAAGACAAAAAGATATAGAAATTATTTATATATAATCTTTACACTTTCTTGTGACTAGTTATTATTGTTTAAATAAAATCAAACGTATCCAAATTAAAGTCTAAAAACATTCTTTATTTCCTTAAAAGTCCAACGTTTTTGAAGACTATTCTGCCCAGGTCACTATTTTCAGTCAAAATTACCCTATTTCGCCACTCTTGCTATAATATTAAAACAATTAATCATAATCAAATTAACAATATTTCACCTATATCATAATATTGTTATGTTTTTTCAGTTTATTTTGACAAAAATTATTTATTTTTTTATTACTGACAACTATACTTGTTTAGATTTCCATCAAACTCCTTTTTGAGTTATAGATTATTTTAAAGTTTTTATATTAAAAAAAATAAAACAAAACAATAATTTCAATTTTTTTTAACGCTAGCGTTTTGTACTGCATGACAGCTAAAAGTTTTCACCAATTTTCTTAATGTAACTGATTCATTTCAACATACTTAAGTTTTATAAACATTAAAATTTATTATTGAAATCAGGCCTACATAACTGTGGAACGTTGTTATTTCAAAAAATCGTTATTAGTGTAATAGTTTCTAAGATGCAACCAATACATTAAATTTTAAATTTAAGAATGCACTATAACATACATAAATTTTTGTCCTTTTAATTATTAATATAATTACGTGAACGAACAATTCTCTGTTTCCAACTTTGCTAAAACTTTGGACCCTGATTACAATAATACTTATTCCACTAGCTGTTTTTCGTTACTCGAACTGATTTTAAAATGCTCGTTTGAGCTGAAACGTAAAATTTCCACAATCATATAAATTATTAGCGAGAAATGTTTATAATCAGTTTTACGAAAGTTTACCAAAAATCCAATAAAAGTTAAGATACAACATATCAAGCAGACTTCTCAACACCTACTCTTGAGTATTGGTCTGACTTTAGGTAATTTTTTTTATGCGTTGTGATAATTGGTGTAGCTTCTTGTAATTAGAAAGAAACAATGCTTTATTTTCGAAATCATCAGATTTAATTTTCTCATTATCTAATTAATGAAATAAATAATCCACAGTCGTTCTGAACAGGTGAAACAGCGTTTTAACGCCGCAACTTTAATGTAGACGAGTATATTGAGTGTTTAGTACTTAGTGGATGTGATAAGATGTAATAAGTTAAAGTATCAGCTATATTTATGACATAGGAATAGCATGTCACTGTGACACCAAGTCTGTTTGAACTCAGGTTTAGTAATATATAAACCTTTTCCAACACGGTAATTTACTGTATGCACCAATAAAACATTTTAACATTTTTCTGAATTTTGTTCAACTCATTTAAATTAAATTTCAATAAAGAAATAAATGTTATTTAAACTGAAAGAATGAATTAAACTCAAAGTAAATATTTTAAATAAACAATTAATCTGATTCATTACAAATTCTGTTTAAATTTACATTTCGAAGATTAAAAAGGATATAATTAAATCGAGATAAAAAGATTCTATCAACATACTCTTGTTTTACTAAATAATTAAAGTTGGAATAATCTAAATTGCGAAATTGGTTAAAAACAAATTGTTTATTCGTATATATAATTATTCCTATTTTAGTTAAAGATATAATTTGCGAACATCATAAGTATTAGGCGGTTGTAGAGGACTGTTAAGGTGTCACGAAATTACTGGGGGCAGGTTTGATTCCGGCCTGGGCAGATTGACATTATTCCGTGCCGGCCCCACGAAATAAAAACTCAACATTCTTACTATGGAATAGGTTGTTAGCCTATCCGATAATACCTCATATGTCAGAAATGGTATAAGGTTATAGAAATATAAATAAATAAATGTGACATTGTATTTTACCTCGTTTAAGTAAGGTTGGGAGTGTACAGAACAAGCCCCTCAGCCTGTGTTTTGAAGATGGGCAACTCCCTATCTTATTTATAAAGAAAAAACTGGTAATAAATTATATTTTTAAACTATTCCCTCAAATAGATGACCCTATACATCTTTAAGCCCAAAAGTTCAAACTTTTTTAGTAATAAGACAAATTCAATTCCTCCTAGTGCTATATGAACTTCAACATATAGCTATTGAATTTCTTAAATAATTTTCTTTATACCAACCAGAAGTCCACAACCCTGCAAGGGTACACGATTTACCAAAAGACAATGCTCCAAGTATCACGATTACCTAAACATTGTTTGTTTGTTTTTGTTAAATGGCGTAAAACATTATTTGTCATTAACGCCATTTATACCTTATTTAATTTTGTTTTTTAAAAATGTTATTATTATTTTTTTTTGTCTGTTCGATGTAATAGTTACCCAAACATTGTACGTCACCAACTAAATATAACACCTTGCTCTCACCTCTCCATCAAAATATTTGATATGCATTTTTAATCTATGCTGATGGATAAAAATCCGACGACTCTATAGTATACTCTTTTGTCACAAACAATCCAATTCACCAAATAAAACTCTATAAATTATGCAATGTATATACAGCTGAACTCCATGCTACAGTCAGCACTCCACATTTCCATGACAGTAACGCATATCAAACTTGTAATTACAATGGACTCTTTGAGTTCATTAAAAGTCCTAAAGAACATTTACCTGAAATACTTGACTGTCATAAAAATTCAGGCTTATATCAATATGCTTGAAAATCGGGGAAAATTGGTTTACTTTATATGGGTGACAGGTCCCTAGAGGATCACTGAAAACGAGCTAGTTGCAGCCAAGTAAACATTTATTCTTCCAGGGCGCGCCTATTTAGACAACCCAATAAGTAAATCTTCTACTAAAAAGTGAAATATCATGTAGTAATCAATGTAGAATCAAAGTCCACCAAGAAAATTAAAAACTATTTTAATAAACACTAAACGGACCATGCCAAATCATTGAATGGTGAAGGTCGTAATAGCTAAATTGGAAAGAGAACACACAAATCTGACTCATTCATACTGATCAACAAGCTGCTAGTGCCAAAATGTCAATATTGTAATAGTGCGCTTGCAGTCAGCCACATCCTCTAAAAATGCACTTTCTACAAAAAGGGTTTAAGCAGATTAGGCCAGGTGTATCAGTAGCACTGAACGATGGCGACAAAAAAATCTGTATTATTTAATAATAGTTTAATTAACTTTAATAAAAGTTAATTGTTTTGAGAAAAAATAAACTATTAAACAAAATTTAAAGTCATTAACAATTTTAAATTTAAACAGTTCAGAATCTTTGGACTAAATTTTTTTCTGCTCTTGTGGCCATCTTCTTTTCAGGCGCCTCGGAGGATTGTCAGGAATGGAAGAGGATGCAAGATTAGAAACTAGGGGGTTTGAGTGGTTAGAGAGTTTATAATGTAAGGAGTGATATCTGGATATGGCTGGATCGGTTATATAGGGAACATTAAGGTCTTTATGTATGATTTTATTTGTGACAAGGTAATGAGCATTGAGGATTTTGGATTGTAAGGATTGAATACGAGAGGAATTCGAAGGTTTAGTGGAGCCCCAAAGCTCAACTCCGTATGTCCAGATTGGTCTTATTACAGTCATGTAGATCAGTATTTTGTAATGTGTTGGAAGCTTAGACCGTTTGTCTAGTAAGTGCTGTATTAGTCGAAATCGACGTGCAGTTTCCTGTCTTTTCAGTCTGTTGTGAGGATTCCAGGTTAATCGTTTATCCAAATGTAGTCCAAGGTAGCGGATCTGTTCGACAGGGGTAAGAGTAACATCATTAAAATTTAAAAATAATAAATCAAATTTTTAAAAATTGAAATATCTAAGGTACAGATCCAAATCACTAAGAAAAGAAAATATGAAACATGGGCGTTAATCGGGATTAGATTTTATGTCCTAAAACCCAACGTACAGCTACAGCAACCTCCAAAGTTCTGATAATAAAAACAGGTAGATGTAAAATAAAAGTGACTCAAAATGCACTTTAACTAACTTATTTTTTTTAGTTCATGGAATGGATGGAAACACCGGTTCAAATTTCTCTCCTGTAAAGTTAAAGAAATGTGACCTGGGGCGGTTGTATGGCGTTTCCTTAGCAACCTCGAAACTGCAGTAGCGCCTGTTCAATTCCAATCTTGACAGGTTGACTTTAATTTCATGGTCTTCCCACGAAATTGCAACTCGATCTTCCCGCTATGGTTAGAATAGATTGGAGATTTGAAGGAAAACCACTACATATTCTAGAAATTTCGAGGTAAATGGTAAAAAAAAAGATAAATTTGACACTATCTTTTACTTTCGAGGGAGATATGTAAAATTATGAAAATTAACGTGTGGGAGAAAACGGGACGTAAAAAAAATAATAATAAAATTCACAACCTTTTATAATTAAAGAGAGCATCATGCCTAACTAGAAAAAATTATGACTTTGAAAGTATTATATGTTTTGTTGGTATTTAATTACTCTATTTGACCGGTTGTATGGCTTTTTTAGTTCCTTTTGAAGATGAAACATAGAACAATGATGGCTAAAGCAAGTTTCAAAGGAAAGGCTTAGTATCAAGGACTTAAAACTTATTAGTTGGTGTTAACATGAGTTCGTTGGTGTTTTCGGTCAGCTCATAGGCTAAGCATAAGGTAATCATAAAGCGGAACAGCCATCCATCAAGAGTGTGTCAGCTTAGGACCTTGCCGGGCATACATCAAATTCTGTTTAAGTTTCTGCTCCGAATTAATAAACTAAATCACTCCTGTTCCGATAACAAGAGAGATGACCTGGTTAGCTGGCTGGGTCACTTAAGACGTAATTTCATCAGTAGTTTTTATAGTCATGTTTATCAAATGGTAGACATAAATTTTATTTTATAGCTTTAAATTCTTGGGGCTGAATAATAGATAGGAGAGTGCATAAGGCATTAGTTTCGAATCTGAGTACTGAATCAACCATATTAAAAGTCTTGATTCGATTTTCTCTCTTTAATCATAATATTACTGGGATCTGGAGGTATGGAATGGAATGATCGTTCAATTAAGTACTAATTTGGAAACACAATAAATGAGTTTTTACAAGTTTTTAAAAAATAAATCACTGTACATTGTATCCAACTCCTAAATCAAGAAAGACTTCCGATATGAGTAATGGAATAGGGTTCAGACCGATAAAAAAGACGAGGCAGGTCAAGATTTAGAGAATCATCTTAGGCTCCTACGTGTTGGAAGGAGAGAAAAGCTCCTGAGAGTCGGTATGAGTGAAGATTTGCCAAGAAAGTTTAATTTAATTAAGTATGACACAGTTAGATACAGTTAAACTGAAATATATATTTTATGAATATGTAATCAAGATATTATATCATAATTAATATATAAGATTTGGGAGTGGGTAGCTCTGAGGTAAGGAACTGTACTACTAACTCCAAACACTCGGGTTCAAATCCGGCTGTGGCAGATAATCATTTTCTGTTTCACTTCGATACGGGGTCTACCGGGGTTCAACCTCATTAAATGGGTACCCTTAATTGCGTAACAATTTAACGGTCAGGCGTGATTTTCACCAAATCACCTCTTAGCACAACCGTTGTTTTACTAACAGCACTTCCTTCAAAAGAACCCCCTGCATCCTTCACCCTTCATGGGTGGTAGCAGTACAGATTTATTTATTTCTTTAATGAGCGGATTGCCATGATATGAAATAGTCTTTCTACATCATGACTTAATATCAGCAGGCTTATTTAAGCCCATTACGAAATCATTTTGGTTCTCCTTTTGCATATGTATATGTACAATACTCTTACAGTATGTTTTCAAAACATGTCATAATAAACCTGTCATTTCCTGAATTTATATACATATCTCCAAGAAATTTATACCAAAGACCTGTTAAATTAAACAATCATTTAACTATCCACAATTTTAATTTGAACTGTTAATTTCAGTTCATAATTTTAATTTAAAAATTGTTAAGTAAAATTGAAAAATAACTCAGATCCACAAAGTTCTATGAAGGTCCTTGATAAATCTCGAGAGAGATTATTGATCCTGGATTATACACCATTTGAAGATTTTTAAGTGAACCAACCGCCAGATCTATGTTATAATGCCATTTTTTTTAGATTCTGGTGTATCCAAGATATAAGGTATAGAAAAAGATATAGGAAAAAACAAAAACATTCAAGTCCTGATCGTCTGTGGCTAGCTGCCTTACTCATCCTTCACAGGTTTTTAATAATTGTGACACAGTTGAGAGAGAAACGCCGGTGTCTTCTGGAGTCCTGTTCTTCCTTCCAAATATAAAAGCTTGGTTGGGAGTTCCACAGACTGAATGTAAATATTGTAAATAACAATGACTGTGTTTAAGATAGCTCTTTAAGTTTGATTTTATTTTTTATTTATTATATATTTTTTTCTATTTCTTATTTTGTTATAATTTAATTTATATATTTGTAAATACGGTGTGAATGAGTTCTATGATACCTAGTACTATTGCCTATAATTATAAGATAGAATGTAATATTATACTGTAAAAAAAGAACTAGGTGGGATACACAAGTCCTTTCCCAAAAGGATATGGACTTCCTGATAAAGAAGCATGAAGGAGAGAGAAGAAAAAAATTGTTGTGATCTACTTATTACTTTTACTGACCTTTAAAATATTCGGTAAAAAAAAGAATTGCATTCAACCAAAATTTCTAATCAGAGATTGGGAATGCACGTTATACGTTCCTCTGAGTCTAAATAACTGAGTCTTACAAAATGGTTTGTTTGTCTGTGTATCAATATGCTTGTATATATGCTAGCTCAGAAATGAAATTACATATAAAAACAACGTTCGAAACTCTAATTATATATTTAAGTAAATCTGGAAACTTATGAGAACTTTTTCGCTGAAATCGACTTACTGGCAGAGCTGCTTTAAGTAATCGATTTTGCATTTATTTACCATTTTCTTCAAAACAGCTCTAACGATTTTGGTTAATATCGAAGTACAATAAATTGGTCTTTAACTACAGCAAGGTCTTGTACAAAGTGAAGTCGTCTGAGGGGATCGCATTGCCGAATTTTCTAAAATCTTCCTCCGAAGTACATTAAATTTTGTTTATAATAGAAGAAATTACTATGAAAGGTAAGTAAATGAATGAAGATTTCATTCGTACCAAATTCTCTATACTCCTTGTCACTGTAATTGGAAATATTCGTGAGGTTGTGAGGATGTAAAGTTCAACTTTTGTGACTACCTGGTTACTATGGCATCGAAGGAAATGAACTTGCTGATGCCATGGTAAAAAATCTAGGACGGTACAATAGTAACATCTGCATTAACCAAAGAAATAATTTCTTTCGTCAAAGAGAAGGCAGTCCAAAAATGGTAGTCAATTTGTTTTTTTTTTTTTTATTTTATTTATTTGTTGATATTTACAACTGTATAAAAAAATACAACCAGTAAATTTGATCATAATGACATATGATATGATACAGGATGTAGAGAAACTACCCAGTAGTAGAACTCTAAAACAGTTTACAATATAAGGTCACGAGGCCATCTTCTTTTCAGGCGCCTTGGAGGATTGCCAGGAATGGAAGAGGAAGCAAGGTTAGACACGAGTGGGTTTGGGTGGTTAGGGAGTTGGTCAATTTGGTTTAAAAAAATTATTTATAAAATAAGAAAAAATAAATTTCGGTAATCTCTTGTCGAAAAAACCTACAATTAACAAGAAGAAAAGATGTAGTAATGACACGCCTCGTGATTGGACACTTATGACGAGGGGAACACCGCTGAAATGAATATCTTTAGAGTACTTTTACCAGTGCCGTACATCCTGACTGAGTGATATGTCTACGATAATGAAAGTGAGGAAGCTGGAGACGAATGTAGAAGAAATATTAAAAACTAGTGAAAACGAAGAAAAAAAATTGTTTTTGTTTATGAAAAAATTGACATCTTTAACATTATTTAAATCTATATACTTGTACCTTTCGACTGTTTATTCATTAATAATTTGTACAGGACAAAAATGATCTCAGCGGTTGAAGAGCTCAAAATTATTGTAAATAAATAAATAAATTGGAAGTCTAAAAAAAGAATGATGCACTCTAACATTTGTACAAAAGGCAGAAGACATCTTGAATACCTATAAAAGCTTGCCAGATTCAAAGGAGTTGAAAAAGTTTGCATTTGCTGTTCCTCATGCCGGTAGCTTGAAATCCATGAGCGAACAAATGTTATCATGATAAAAAGAAAATTTGAGAAAACTAGGAAATAACTGATGAAAATTCGGATTTTATAAAACTTTCTAATACAACCGAAACTTTGTAACATATTTAAACTTTATAGCATATTATACTTATTATTGAAAATATATTCATTATTACAATATATTTTTTTGTATGTTTACATTTTTATAAATTTTTTTAAATATTAAAAAAAATGGTAGTAATAATGATTGATGTTATTAAAAAATAATGTTTCAAGACTATTTTATATTAGAAGACGGTTAGGGGTGCGGTCAGAGAATAACAAAAAAAACATTTATTAGTGCCCACGTTTCGGTCCAGAATTTCTAGCCTTCATCGGGGTTAAAAATAAAAAACAAGATAACAACCGTTGAATAAAAGAATATATAGAATGATGAAAGTAAATTATTATACGGAATGTTAATTGATAAAAATCAAGTAATGAAAAAGTGAGAACTAAAACATATATGTAGATAAAATAATATAATTAATGAGTTATATAATGCAAAGAAACAAGGAAATATGAATATTTTAATTTGATAATAATAATTTAAAAGTTAAAGTTATGAAAAAAACACAGAGAAAAAATATATGTGTAACTAATGAAATATGTAAGTAAAATACTAGAATAAAGAAACAAAATTAAAAGTTAAGTTAGACAAGGAAGTAATTAGAAAATATGACAATAATAATATATATGGTGATTCTTTCGGCCGAATCGTTGGCTCTAATATATATATATATATTTTTAAACTTATTCGTCCTATTCTCTGATCGTACTCCCAACCATCTTCTCCTCATATGTATTATCTTCTCATCAGTAAACAATATTATTAATTATTTTAGTGAATAAACATGGATGGCTCTTATAAATAAATCTCGACGTCATTATCGTGGAATTGGTTCTTCAGTTTCTCAATTAGTGACCACTGTTTTATAATGATGTATTTAGAAGATATTAGAGAAGAAATAGTGTCAACAATTTTTTTTTGTTTACTGTGAGGATGTATGTATTATGTACCCCTTAAACAAATAAATAAATTATTATTAATTATAGTGTAAAAAATAATAGACTAAAAAGGTCCACAAAAAGTATGTTCAACATCGAGAATGCTGTTCGACGTTACTTGCTTGGAAGTTACTTGAGTATTACACATAATATCTGCTCAAATGGTTATGGTATTGGTTTAGTTTAAAAAGGAAGGAAAAAATAATTTACAAAAAAATTACGGAATTTACATAGGAAGTGCATTCATTCATTAAATAAACTATTTCGAAAATCAAATGCTCAGTCCTCACGGGAACTGAACCCACTACGAGGAAATTCTCAATCAGACATGCAGATCATTACATCACTGACACGTCTTATATCCCACAGCCTTAGAAATATCTAAGCGGACAAAGTAGTTGGGAGAGTAGTGGCTTCTCATGATTAGAGCTAGTTTTCCGAATCATTGAGCCAATGAGAGTTTAGTTAAGAGGGTTAGTGAACTTGAAGGGAACTCATTTTTGCTGAGGGTTAGTGATAGCCCTGGATAGTTGCTCATTTCGCCGCGCCTTCAAACAAATCGTCCTGCTAATTGCACTATTACTGATAATCACTGTCATGAAAGTTGTTTGTCTTAAACAGATTTATCGTGAATCGCTTTCTGTCTTATAATTTGGTTTAGACTGAGAAGTTTTGATATATATGTGTTGATAACTTTTTTCCTTGATAGTAAATGAGACATATTTTTAGGGATTTCGGGTCTCAGTCAATTTAAAACAAATATCTTGGCGTCATTTCGAGAAGAATATAAAAATCAAACTATTAACAAAAAAATCTGCCGCGGTGCGCGCATCACATTATCATCACTTACCACCCTATATACGTTCAAAAGGTTTTGTGTAGATTGGTTTGACAGTTTGAAGTTATCGCTGTTTTAGTGATTTTCGAAAAAAAAAAAACTAAACATCAGAGAATGCGAAAATAATTCTTTTAGTTTTTTAGTGTTTCAGAAGTTTAAAATAACAAATATAAATTTTATTCCTGCCAACATTTTAGCAAAGATTTAAGAAAATTAAGAACACTAGTAATAAATATATGAAATACAAAAGAGATATGTTTAAAGTGACTGACTACCTGTAGTAAAGTTGTGAAGAATTGTGAAAAGTTTAGTGGTTTTATTATTAAGTGAGCTTTAAATTGCTAAAAAAAAAGTGTGTATGTGTGTATACATTTTTTTAGTCTGTACTACTGCAATCCTTGAAGGGCCAGGAGTGTAATACTTTTTAGGGAAGTACTGTTACTAGACCAACGGTTGTGCAAGGAGGTGATTTGGTCAGAATCACGCTGAACCGCCTTATTTTTTCCCAATTGAGGTTACTCACTTACTGAGGCTGGTGGGACCCCAGAAGGCTCATATATATATTATTATTATATTCTAGTTATGAAACTATAAAACGTATGGATTGTAGTTAAACGTGTTACAATTACTAAACACTATTCCTGAAGAGAAAAAAAAAGAAGACAACTAGTCACAAAAAAAAAAATTTAAAAATTTTTAATTAACAGATGTACCTGCTTAGGAAATAAAGGTCGGTACGGCACATTTCAATATCGTGGTACGAGCCAGAAATGAGAAAAACATTTTGAGTAATTGAAAATTTCACATTACTAATTCAGTATACATCTCTACATATAAGAGAAATATACTTAAAGAAGTAAATATATTACATATACTTAATTCATTCTTTTTAATTATCAAATCGACATTATACTTACGTGCATATGTCGTCAATTTCATATGATAATATCTTTTCTCTTCTATTTAATGCATTTGTATTAATGTAGTTGAATAAATAATTTACTCAATATTATTAATTAATATTTATGTTGATGATGTTTTTTGTTATATCAATGATATAATATGTTATAAATTATCTGTTATAATATGCTACTCTTAAATTTGTTTCTTCATTACTCATTCTTCAAATCTGTTATGTACTGTACTTATAATTTATTATAAAATTCTACTTTAATTTAATAATGTTTAAAGTATAATTTAAAAAGAAACTATCAAGATACATATGTAAGAAGAAATACAAATACAACTTTTATTAAGTATTATTTAAAATTGTATTTTTATTTCTAAATTATTCAGCAATGTGCTAACTGATTTTACACGTGCTAACATATTATATGATATAATTGATTCAATTCTAAACTTACCTTAAGTTTTTTTTTAGTTTTAATGGGATAAAATTATGATTAGATACAAAAATAAATCAAACACAATTTGCCAAACTATAATTTTTATTTATTCTGAACAATATTTCATGTATGAAACAAGATACTTCTAACCAAATTTAATTTTAATACAAAAATACAAGACAGAAATATCAGTCAAATCTGAAAATATTTTATAAACATTTTTTGACATATTAAATTTGAACAGTTTATTCTACAATTTACAGCCTGACAACAATTTATTGTATAAATAAAAGGTTCCTTAAGTCTAGTCAAAAATGAAATTTGATTTCATGATAATTAATAATCATAATAAAATAAACAAAAGAACTGAAAAAAAAATTATGAACAAAATGGTACAATAAAGTAATACATCGATAATTCAACAAATTTTGGTAAGAAAAAAATTAGAACAGTGATTATTTGTAATTGGGTCCGTTCTTGGGTTCAGATCGAGAGGGTCGAAATTTAGAGTTATCTCGGGTGAAGTTTGGATTGCCACAGACAGAATGCGCTGTCCTCCAAATTACATTATCGCTACAAATTAAACTTGTACTGCGTAATTAACCAATCGGACCTGTTAATTATTCAGTCGGAATATATTCAATGGGGTACTTGCTCTGATGGGGGAGGTCTCTATGTACTACAAGCGGTGACAGACTCAATTACAAAAATCCTTATAAAATTATCTTTTGCATGTTCTCACAAAATCAAGTCTTCACAACGAGACGCATTCAGTTCGTGAAAGGGTTTTATTGCTTTGCAGTAGTTGGTAATTAGTAATGTTGGAATTTTTATTATTATATAATATTTTCATGATAGAATTTTGTCGATGCGTCTCACTATAAAAAACTTGTAAAAGTTTTAAATAACAATTAGAATGCCAATATGAAATTTTTTACTGAACGAAGATGACAAACAGACCGAGTCAATAAATATTTTTATTTTATATATTTTTTTTTTTACAAAATACAAAAAATTAAACTGAATTAACTAGATTTATATGCATATATTATTTTGAATTAGTACAATTTTTCAATAAATTTAGCAATTCATTAAAAATTATTTAAGTATAAAAAATTCCTACGAGTCAGTCGATTTGTCATCTCTTCATAACAATATGATTTCTAATATGTAAATCAGTAAATAAAAAAAGTTTATTGGAACATATAAATAAAAAAAAATTATAAATTAAATTTATGAATACACCAATTCTTCATACACAGCACATTTTAAACAATTTTTATAATAAAATTTTGATTGCTACTTTCACTTTGAGAAAATTCCTAAAGAAACCAGAAAAAGCATTGAATATCACAATGAAACCAAATAAAAGTTACTTTGAAAATTTTCAATATTATTGTATTAAATTCAGGCACACATTTTTGATTCAGTCGGTTTGCTCTTAGGTTTCGATAGGAATGTCTCAAAAAATTTGTACATCTCATCTATTTTATGGGGATATATCAACTTAAAAATATTTTGAGTATATTTACACTTAACAAGATAAATATTTAATTTTACAAATTTAAATGGTATAGATTTTGTTTCGGAGTGATCAACCTGTAACTAAATCTATAGCAAAATTTGGATCAACATTGTAGAGCGAAATTGATGCTCTTTAGCAATAAAACTATTATCATAAACAACTATATTTAATAATTCAATAATCAAGTTGATTTTGTACATTTAGATAGCGATAAAAAGCTTAATCGTTATAAAATAAAACTATTAACACGTTTTGTAGTGTTTACTATTCTAATAACAATTTTTTTTTATGTGTCTACATAAATATATTTTGAGCGGAACACAATATTTTTGAACTAAATATTGTTTTGCAATGAAAAAAATATCTTCCAACTTTCTACAAAACTATGAAATATATTGACACGAATTTCACTACTTGGCTAGGAACACGTTATACCTTTCCATCGCTCGATTTGGATGTGAAATAGAAACAAAATTAATATGCTTCGAAAATAGTTGATCACAGACGATTTCATATTTTACAAGATATCTGACATTAGTTTGAAGTTAGATTCCATGTGAAATTATATTGTCTTTTTACACATCTAATTTGAACTTAAGGCAACTACGGTAAGTAATATTATCTAATTATAAAAGTTCTGAGTATATTCGAGATTTGTAGCAAGTAATGGTTAACTAATGAAATTATATAGACAATTCCAAATATGGGAACTCCAATCTGACATTTACCAAACATGAATTTCCAGCTATTCCGATATTAGGGGATAATCGAAGTGTCATAGCAGAACAGTAGTCGTATTTTTGTCGTTGGTTTCGTAGTATGTTTTCCTTTTGATTTTGCTTTTATAAACTTTAATTTTCAATGCCTAACCTATGTTCTTGCTGATAATAGTAATAAATAAAATATAATAACAGAATTAAATTGATTCAAATTTATTCCTAATTTCGTCCCACAATATATTTAGATATGAATTTTAAAAATTGGTCGTTTCATTTTTTTCCGTAATGTTTTATTGTTTCAAGATATCAACTTCAATACCGAAAATTTTCTCTGTGGAAAACATACTACTATTATCTATTTTTCTTTGTTTATCATAAATCATAAGTTTTTGACAAACTTCATTTATTATAAGAACAATACAGACTGAAAAAGAAGACGTATTTGGGATTCGTGCTGCGTATGTGACACTTAGTGCATTCTTGCCGCCTCAGGTCTTGCCTGGATTCCAGAGCAATGTACCAATCCCGTTTTCCGTTTCATTTCTCATCGTCGTTTCGGTTGAGGGGCCGACGCATCACGGCGCTTGAGATTAAGTCGAATCATTAAAAGTTCACTGGAGGAACCCACTCAGGGTTAAATACCTCAATTTTCCCGACCATAGGCCAAATAGTGGTGGGGGATCTTAATAGCAAGCAATATGTCTGGAGACCAGTAACCATTACTTTCATAATGATTTTAGTGTAGCAGTATATGAGTAGGCTGACATAAAAGAGGCGTAAGTCCGCAAATTATATTAAAAAAAACCTCCAACTTTTCAAAACTCAACATTTGTTTAATACACTGATCAGTGAATCAAAAGCGTTCCTAATGAAATAATGAATCTGAACATTTTAATTTACTTGAAATATTTTTTTTATATATTATTTATTTTATAAAAATATTTCTAAACAGTTTTGGAATAACCTGATTTAAAAAAAAAAATACTCAGTAATTTCTGATATTTATCAAATCAAAAACCCATTTTATAACTTCAAATTTTTTTACTATATTTAAAAAAATCACCTCAATTTTGAACTTTCACCACTTACATTCGAGTGAATAAAAATAAATTATTGAAAAAAATGAGTAATAATTAAAGATTTTAAAAAAATATTTCTAAAGTT
>NW_027116778.1:155149-201698 GCF_000696795.3 Halyomorpha halys | reverse complement strand
AATTGTTACTTTTTAAACAGTTTTATGAGGGTAGGTTTTACTTTGTTAAGTTGAAATTTAATTTTCAGACATTATTCACGGAATTTCAATTTGTGATATCAGTCCTCTTACATGTAAAATGAATACGAAATTCGAATACATTTAGGGCAATTACCAGTGAGAGTTAATTAGTACCAGTAATAATGAATGTATACCTTGATGTAATGCTAAACGAAATTAAATTTGGTTCTGTTATGGGAATGTTTTAAAAGGGAATTTATTTATTTTTGTAAAATATCGCTTCAGGTTGGATTATGTATTAGCAGTTTTATTTCATGATTTATGTTGCAAAAGTTAGGGTAAAAATTAAATCAATCTATATTTTTATAAAAAAATAAATAAAATAATATTTTTAGTCAATGTTTATAAAAAAAAAAAAAAGCTCGGAATTTAGTTAGTTTAACTGATTAAAAAAAATAAAGAATTATGTTGAATTATAGAAATTAGACCGCAAATTTTAAAGAAAAAAACTTATCATAGGATATATATGTTTTTTTTAGTTTAGCACAAAAACGAATTTATAATAGAACAAATCATAGAAGCTTGGTTGATGGAAATTGGTAAAAATAAAAATTATTTTCTGAAATAGTAACCAGTTTATTTTTATTTTTTGATAAAAATATTTCTGATGGAAGTTGGCCAAATATCAAAATTGGTGAACAACTCCAGTTTCTAAGTTATGGTGAAATCAGATGGATTCCACTTTTATGTAAATTTTATCATAAATCCCATTTCAACATTAAAAGATTCAAGTTTTCTGTATGAAAGAAAAATATGAAAAAATAAAAAAAATAATTTGAATACAAGCGATGAAGTTATCCCTTTATTAATTAATAAAGTTTTGAAAATTTAAATAAAAACAGAAAAATTTATTTGTTAATTTGGGAGAATTTTTTTTTTTAATATCTTTTAATTTAGTTGATTTTTTGTTTTCATTTATGAATATAACCATGGATACTTAATAAATGTAGAGATATTGCAAAAATACATGAAAATTACAAAAAAATTATTCCTTTTCTATGTCAGAAATTACTTAATATTTATCTTGAGATACTTAAGGTTTTTATAATTATTTTCAGATACTTTCTCTACATTTGTTAATAAATGAGTTTAATTGTTTTCCCTATTCATGCTTTAGCTATCGAAAGTATGATTGGATTTGACAGAAATAAAAAAATAAATAAAATTAAAATTTAGTTATGTTTTTATATATTGAATTTTGATTGCGTATGATTTGATGGAGTAGAATATAAACTATTAAATGCCATTTGATAAGTTTTGGATTTCCAAAAAAAAATCAAAACAATCAAATTTAGTTAAAAATTTGCTTTCTGTATTCAAATTGCTCATAGTTCGTTTTTCAAAATAATAAATAAATAATAAAAATTTTTACAAAAAAAAAAAAAAAATAAAATAAAATAAAAGTCAGGGAATCAATGCCTATTAATTCGCCTTTAATTGTTTGTTATTACATAAATTAACTAAAGATGAAAGAATAAAACAAAATACTATTTTTTTATGGGACGATGATCCTAAAAAATTTTTTTTTTTCCAAAACTCCCTACCATATCTCACATTCTACCACTAGAAACTCCATTATTAATGTCAAAAGTAAGAAAATAAAAATTGTTATCGTATATTAAACTTTCGTGTAAAGTATTTGCTGTCAATTTTAGATTTTGAAATATAATTATTATTTATAATTAATGCTATAATTCACGTATTAATTTTCTATCAAATATTAAATTTAATATCAGATGGATCCCTCCAAGACGTCTTGAAATTTCGAAGTAATGTTGACCGAATAGTTTAATAACCCGAGACCCTTTATCGAAGTATAACGAGGGAAATTTGTTCGAAAATTGGTAATATTTTCAACTTGGGAGAACCCAGCTTCTATCAGCTATATTAAATTTGGTGAGCCCCACGGTTAAGGAAATTACACAGGCGGCTTGGCTCCAAGACGTTGGCCACAAAGGGTGAAGCCGAGAGTGCCAAGGGTTTTTGAAGGGCACTGGAGCATCCCATTTCAGATCTGACAGCGAAGAAAGGCGGAGTCTGGAGTAGGGCTTGCTGAGAACCTTTGTCTGGAAGAACATCCAGGCGTCTCCCGGCATTGTTCGGTCTGGATCGGGCTTAGTTATTTAAACAAGGCGTTGGCGGTTCAAGATAGAGTTGTTTAAAAACATTAATGATATTATTTCTCACAAAAAGATTTTTTTATTCAAAATCAAAACTCATGTATTTTATTTCGGTTTTTAGGTAATATGGGTATTTATTTTATTCGTTGCCAAGACGTTACTTTAGTTTGAAAAGGTTCTAACTGTTACAAACGTAATTTTCAGAAACAGAGCGTCAAAGTTACAATATCCCGTTAAATTTTTATCTCTTTATAGAAATATGTTTCAGTGTTATTCCTTAGTTTTTGCAACCAATATTACTGCAATTTATCTGGAAAACACAATTTCACTAATTTTGTTAATTTGAACCTTGTCAAACCAAAACAACACATTGATAGAATCTAGACTATTTCATATTTGGTTTATATCATAAAAATATATTTTAAAAAAATAAAAATTTAATTTTCGTTAATTTTTAGTTTAAAAATGGCCCAACGAAAAACTCCATATTTATCTTTTATTGCGAAGCATATAAATCTTGAAAAAAGAATAGTTACTTGAATAAAAATTTAGATGATTTTTTAATTATGAGTTTTTTTAAATATAAACTTTAGGTATTGTAATTCTTTTAATCTATATTTTTCTTTTTTTTTTTAATTTTGTAAGAAATATGGAGGTTAAGGTGATTAACTTTCTTCTTTAATTGCATTTTTGGAATAATTTTCTTTTTTTTTCGATTTTGTTAAATATGCTTAATTTGTATTAATAGTTATGATAGTTCGATAGGAGTTCAATGAGTTGAACACCTTTAAAATACCAGAATTTTAAAAAAAAATTGATTACATTTTATCCATTTTATTTTTGGCTAATTAATCATTACAACTAGTAAGTATATTTCTTTTTTTTTGTTCGACCTTTGTTTTGTTTTTAATTTATAAATTGAATGTTTATTAGTTTTCAAAATACGTATTTTGTTCATCAATTTTAAATTTGTTCAGAGCATCATTTTCATATGACACTCATGAAAGACTGTCCTCTGATCAACTTCTTGTTTGCCAATATAATTTATGTTTTGTGGAAAGATCCCGTAAGGTCCAAAATAATATATATTTTTTAACTAAATTACTGAAAGGATTCTCTGGCCATCCAAATACGTTATTAGAATGGTTTAAAAAAGAAAATCAAAATTTTATTTTCCTCAAGTTATTTTTGAAAATTTCACCCTCAATTCATGCTCGGCAATTCAGGAAAACAAGGGGAAAATGTTATCTGAAGAAAAAAATGCTCGGTATGGATTGAAATGTAGTTATTAACGGGGAAAATTTCTTGGGAATCAAAACTTTTTATATGACATTTTCTATAGCAAGTAATGAAAATGCTGTAAATCGTTTTACTCGAATGTCTTGCCTACAAAGTTATTATAATTTTTATTATAAAGTACTAGAGGCTAGAATTCGGTGTCATTGTTTGAGGGAAAATTAAACTAATTTGGGATGATGAAATAAGACATTTTATGTAAATCAAATTACTTAATATATATATATATATATATTTTTTTCAGCTTGAAGTAAAAATGTTGTTTATTGACAGTAGATATATATCTTTTGACCATGGAATTACCATTTATGCAGATTGGGTTTATTGCTTTTAGTGATACCGCTATGGTTTGAGTCCTGAATTCCCGTTTTTGTGCGGTGGTAAGTTTATGTTGCCCGTTTGTGACCGCCATAACCGCTTCATCATCCGTTCGGTAGGTCGCAAAAACCGCGACCACAGTGGTAATAAAAGTTTTATTAACGGGCTAGAAACAACAAACAGGGCTGTAAAACAGGCGTGGGCGGTAAAAAGAATGGCTTGTGGTCCTGAATCGAACCCCTACCAGTTCGTTAGTAAAACTACCCTTCTCTTTATACAGAAGACCAATGAATTTGCACCTTTCCCTTAATGGTTTTTTTTTTGTTTTAACAGTTCGGTTTTTGACTTAAATTTAACGTAAGATATTTAATATTAATTACTTTATTGGAGTTACGCCGATCTTTTCTTATTAAACAAATGTAATACTTGAGAAAATCGATCTTCACGGAATTACAAATACTTTTAAAAAAGAGCATATTTTGAAACCCCATCCAGGCCATCGATTTTTTTTCAATCTGAATATTTTGCTAGGAATACACTTTTTTTGGTGACAATGGAAGAACTTTTCCTGGTATACTAATACACTAATAAAAATCCTAAATCAATTTGAAATAGGATAATTTTTTTCTGATTTCTAATATAAAATTATAATACTAATTTTTATTTAGCATTTTATGAAATTTCTATTTCACGTGTTCAAAATTTTATTTTAGGTTGTGATTCATTATGAAGCTAAAATATTCGTAATAAGTCGTAAAATATTCACAAAATTTTAAAATAAGTACAAATGTTGTTTATAAATTAAAACCGTATTAAATGAGAAATGTGCTTAATTTTTCTATTGACTTAATTTTTTTGTTTATCCAAAAATACATTAATTTCAAAGTATCAAAAATTATCATGAAAATATTATCAGTACATTATCCTCAACAAACACAGACCCCCTCATATAATATCCATCAAGTACAGTTTAATTTCCCATTTTCAGTCATTTATTTTAGAAAACTTGTAGTTTTTGTAATTTCGTATTTTAAGAAAGAAAAAAAAAAAACGCCCCTTACCTTTACAAACTTGGATGAAATTTTGGATACCTATTTTTTAGATAAGTCATTTTCTATTGGTATGGAATTCATGTTCTCCATCAAAAAAAATATTACTCATTTTGCGTAGATCTAATGGTTTTAAATATAGCTTTGCTAGTAAAGTAGAATTTTCATTACTTATATAACTCAAGATTTTGTAAGGAAATAATTTTAAAATTAAAAAAGAAAGGACTCATCTTTGTAATTTTTTTATGGCTGATTTTTTAAATTTTATATCAAAAGTATAATAAAATAATAGTGAACTTAATTAAAACTTAGAATTATAATTTTTTGTTTAACTTTTTCATGATTTTTTTTTCATTATTATGGGAGTAAATTTTATCTTAATGCTGTTAAGTATTGTTTATAGATGAATTGGCCTTAGTTTGCACTCTGGTATTTAAAAATTAAATTAAACGCATCCGTGTAAATTGTTGAAAGTTTATGGTCTTAATACAAGACAGTTTCATTCAAAAAAAAAAATACATTAATAAAATAAAAACTAAATTAGATTTATACTGGTGAAAAGAGAAAAGTGTTTAGAAGTCAGTCAGTCAAATGAATTTAGCCACCCAAAAATGTAATATTCAATATATAATATTATTTAAAAGAGAATCATATGGGATTTTGATCTCAATTCGGCTATTAAATTTTAAAATTCTGATAAGTAATTTCATTATATTTTTAAAACTAAGAGAGTAATACTCCCTTTTTCTCAATCTCTTTTAATCAGGAAAAAACAATTTTTTTTTTTGTGAAAAAGAAATATGGGATTTTATTTTATATATAAAAAAAAAAAAAATTTTAACTTGGAAGTTTCAGAATTTTGTTGAAACGTCGGTCTGAAGTCCAAAATCATTGATCAAATCTATCCAATTACCTGACTTACAAAGCTTCCTTAAAAAAAATAAAATAAAATAAAAAAATAATACGTATATGAGATTTCTATGAATGCGAAAATAAATCCGAGTATATAGATACCCTTTTACCAAAATATGAAATTTTTGTGACCCTTTTTTAATCTAAATAAACAATGTGTTTATATTTTAGTTAAATGGCGCTGAAACAAAAATTCGGATACTCACATTGTTTTTGTATCATTTATTTCTAACTGCGATTAGGAAAAAAATATTTTTTTTTACAAGTTATTTCATTGAACTGGATTTGGCGTTTACATTATAATTACAACTTATTATATAAGTTGTATCATAAATAATTAGGTTTTAAGTGCTTTTAAGAATTTTATATTCGTTTCTACAAGAAATATATTTTTTAATGGAATGGAGAAGCCTGAATGGGGATGCTTGTATTCATTTATTCATTAAATGTTTCCTTCACTAAATTTATCGTACTTTTTATGAATATATTAAATAGTTCTTAATTACAAAATTAAGATTTTTTTCCCAATTTTCAATACTCTTTTTGAAAAAGGAACATATTTGATTTAAAACAAAAAAAGAAAGGGCTTGGTTCTTTTATGTAGGATATTAAAAAAAAAGAATAAAAAAAAAAAAGAAAACATATTTTTGGTACCCCTTAAAAATATTTGTGCCTATAATAAATTTTGTCATACAAGATTTTTTTTTTTTTGTCACTTCTTTTTTGTTTTGTAAAAAATGTATAAAAATTAATTTCAGATGGAGCTTCTTTACTGGTTACTTTTTAAATTAATACTTCATAATAGTCGTAATTAATAGTTAGGCAAATAAATTTTATTTTTATCTAGCTTTGTTTTGGGTAGAGAATGGGAGGGGAAGAAATTTTGATGTAAAAAAAAAGAAAAAAAAAGAAGGAAATAGTTAATAATCTCTTAATTTTAAATTCTTCTGAAACTAAAATTTTATTTCAGTCGTTTTATGAAATATATAGTACGTTTTAATTTCAAAATTTATACATTTTTTTTCAATTTCGATGCCATTCGAAAACAGAAAATTTTTCATTGAAAAATTATTAAGAGAAAACAAATGTTAGGTATTAAAAAAATAAAATAAAAATCAGAAAACATATTTTAGTTCTGGTAGTTTCCCTTAAAAATATTTTTGGCTATAAAGAATCTATTTTATAAAAATTATAACATAAAATTAATCTTTTAATTCCCTTAGATTGAGTCCGTTAATCTTTATTATGTGATAAATTTGTTACAGAAAGAGAATGGGAGGGAGTTGGATAAATCAGAAAAAGGAAATTTTTTCTAGCATCCATTTCCATTTTATGGATCATTGGTAAATGGTTTGATCCCCTAATTTCAATTCTAGCGAAGTTTTCAATTTTAAAACTAAATTATCATTTGAGTTAGTCCATGAAATTTGTAGTGAGTTTTAATAACGAAGTTAAGGAATTTTTCCCAATTTTCAATACACTTTGAGAAAGGAACATTTTCAATTGAAAACAATGAACAGAAGAGAGTTAGTTAGTATATAGAATATTTAAAAAAAAAAAAAAAAACATAATCATACTTTTGTCTTTTGAATGTCTCTTAAAAATGTTTGGCTGTAATAAATGTTGAATGAGCATGTTCTCTCATTTAGGTATCCATGTTGTTTTCATGACAGATTAGCTTCTGCGAGTTGAGGTAGAAAAGAAAATGAAGGATTGCTTATTTAGACCTTCCTAAAAGGAGGGGAAATTTCGGAGGAGCTGTTAATTGTGGTAACCTGTTGCGGGGTG
This sequence comes from Halyomorpha halys, assembly GCF_000696795.3. NCBI lineage: Eukaryota > Metazoa > Arthropoda > Insecta > Hemiptera > Pentatomidae > Halyomorpha > Halyomorpha halys. The sequence goes on along the minus strand of NW_027116778.1, from coordinate 194,155 downwards.
TCAGTTGAGGAAAAAAGAAGAAGGGGCGAGTTAATAAAAAAAAAAGTAGAAGGGTGGCGCGGCAACCTGTGGAATGGACAAGTGTAAAAAGTTAAAGTGACTTAGCCGTGTAAAAGTGGAAGGGGCCGCATTAAAGCACCCCTAATCAGGGGGTGTTGTTTTTATCCCTCCTGTCCACTCTGGGTCCTCGACTAATTAAAAACTGACCGACTCCTCTTGGGGCCAGCCAATTTACATTTAACAGGGTGGTCTGGGCACTCTCAACCTCTCTCATTTAGTTTCAACTTCTCTCTCGTCTTCTCCACCAACATCTAACTTTCACAGTCCTAAAAGAACTTCACCGAATTATCCAAATCCCCAAACCAAAAGGGTCACCTTCAAATGTTGTCATTTCGAGCAAAAATACACAAAGTGGGTAGCTTATATACCTTTGAATTATTCATAGTGCTTACCAAAAGGGTGAAATTTCTAAACCTGAAGAGTTCATTCGTACCTCATTTATAGCAAGAAATTTTCATTTAAATTTAAAAATTGGATATAAAAGAATATATAAATAGTTTTTCATTTTACAATTTTCCATTTTTATTGCCCATCTGATTCATTTGGCCAAAACAGAACTGTGAAATTCCGTAATAAAACAATTTTTGGAAGAAATAATTTTATCATTTAATAGTCTTATCTTTTGTTTTTGTCTCCAAACGAATTTCACGTTTTTATGGGCGTTAAAAAAAACAACATAAGTCAGACCGAAATGTGGAGAATATAAATAAATATATGTATAGAGTAGAGCTGTTCTAAATAAAATTAAAAAAAAAATGATATATTTTTATTTTAAATAATATGCATGTAATGTAATCCAAAAAAAAATTTCCTTAATCATTTTGATTAATATTTTTAAAATTAAAAATGAATCCCACTAAAAAAAAATAATAACCCTTATAAAGTTGTTCATAATACAAAAAAGTTTGTTTTTGTTTCCCCACATTTCTAAAACGGATATGTTTCAGATTCTAAAAACAAATAGCCAACTCCTTCACGTGTTTTCTTTTCTTTTTTTTTCTGAATTAATAACACCATTTCTAAATTATTAAATCACCCTGAAGAAATTTAAGTTTTTTAGTTGATTAAAATATATATATTTTCCATTTTCAAAGCCATTTGTAACATGAACTGAAATAGAATTTTGATATTAAGATATTTTTTGATTTAGTACACTGTTTGGAATTTAATGGTGTTATTTGAATTTAAGAGGAGCGCTCCATGTTTTAGATAAAAATTTAAAATGCTGAATTTCAATTTTTTATTTAATTTGGTAGGATAAGAAGTGTACAATTTTTATATCTATTTAAAAAATTATATGTCAGTTGATAAATTGTAATAAAATTTCAAATAAAAACAATCAAGGACCGGGACGGAAAAAAAATTCAATATTGTGTTAATATTTTTTTAAAAATTAATCATACTGAAAATAGGAAAAAAAAGATTGCATGTAAGAAAAAAATAATGAAATGCTAATTTTAAATAAAACTAATTTTTCTATTATTCCTGTGCATGTGTTCTAAACTAAATTTTAATTTTAATTTCATTTGGGCCCATAATTTGCATTTATCATTCTTTTTTCAGATTTTTAATTTTTAAATTGAAGTTCCGTTTTCTTCGCGCAAGATTTTTTTGTCATTAATGCATCTACTGAACTAGAAATTCAAAAAATGAGGATTCCTCAAACAATAGTTTTATTGACGAAATCTTACATTGAATAAAATAAATAAAGCATGAAAAATTCGTTCCAATATATTTTTTTTTTCTTTTTTTAAATTTTTGTTTTTTAGTTTTTTCTATTATCATTTGAAATGTATTTTTTAAAATTGAGGTTTTTAAATTACTGAAAACATTACACTATTAAAACTCGAGGATAGAAAATCTGATTGCATTGTCTGAATTGATTTTATAAATTTATGATTCCCTAAGAAATTTGATTTTTCATTACAGAACTCCAAATGTTTCATAGCCTATTGATCTGAATGAATTTTTTTTTAGAAAATTCAGAATAAAATGCTTCTTTGCACCCTCTTCCTCTGGTCAAGTTCTTTTAATCCTTCTGAACCCATTTGTTAGCTTTTTTACTACTTTTAATGTAAAAGAAATGGTTTGCCCTTATTTATTTTATTTTATATTAAAATAAAATAGAATGCCCACTACTTATATGATGGTCTCAAAGAATAAGATCGAAAAGTATTGTCTAAATTTCCTTTCATAAATATTGTGTTGAATTCTGCAATAGAATAATTTATTTATAATTTTTAGATGCAATAATTTAGTTTAATTCTAGTTTTGTTGATTTTTATATTCCGCCTGTCATACAAGTTTTTTTTAATATAGTTTGGTGAATTACAATGAGACTAATGGATATAATTTAGGGATCAGTATGGATTTAGTATAGATTGTTTTATGTAAGTATAATTTAATTCACAAAATTAGTTAATGTATTAATTATGGCTATGAAATGTTTTTGTTATAAAGAATTTTTTTTCATATTCTGTATTTTCCACGCTTCTGATTTTTTTTTTTCGTTGTTTACCACAAATATGTTTAGCCTTGATTTTTTTTTTTCTAAATAATTATTTTAATTTATTATTGTACAATATTAAGAATAGGGAAAAACTTTTCGTATTTTGTTTGTAGAAAAGCCTTGGAGCGAAATACAAATTGAATCAGAGACTTTGAATGTTGGCCTGGTGCACAATATCCAAGCGGAACATAAATTAATTTTCATTTAACATAAATAACGGTGCTGTTTCTAATTTGAATATGTGCCTCTACCGTTGGGCCAAATGAGTCGGGTGTATGTAGGTTGCCCACAGCTAGGTAATAATTAATATATCAACCCCTCTGCTTTTGGATTTTCTATATCATTATGCGGTTTTCCAATCAAAACTGGTTATTCATATAATTTTTCTTGGTCTTCAAATTAATATTTTCTCAATTAAAATTTTTAAATGTGTACATTCTTTTTTGTTTTGCTTTTTAACAGTATAAAATATCTCTAAAATATACGAATATCACTGCATCATAGTGAGATTTAATGTATGTCCTTCATTTATATCATATATATTTTTTAAATTTCCATCTTTGTTGAAATAAATGAAGTGTATTTTGTATTGTTTACTGAAATTCACTAATTTTGTAATATTGAAAAATTAATCTGCAAAAAACTTGAAATTTGGTTTTTTTCTGAATAATAGCATGTTGTAATATTCTGTTACCCATTTTAATTTTTTTCTAATTTTCAAAAATAATCTGGGTATTTTTTTACTTTCTAAAATATATTTTCTCCTTCCTACTCAAAGTTTTCCTCTGACGAAAAAAAGTATATTTATATTGTAGTTATTTCGAATATGACTTTTTTCCCCTTTTGACATAAATATTTTTAGATTCATTATGTAAATTAAAATTTGGAATTAGGAATTTTTTGAACAATCTCGTGTTTTAGTCATCAATGCACTTTTTATTTTCCTAATTTTTTGAAAACCATATGATATAATATATTCATTAACAAAAAAATTAATTAATCAAATAGATCAGATTTTGTTTTCCTTTTGAAGCGATATTTTCTCCTTTTCACCCTCTTTTCTTCACAAAAAATGTTAATTTTGAATATAGCCTATTTCTGTAATAGTAATTTTTTATATTATCGTATAATATTGTTATTATCGTTTGATAGAAGAGTTGCTTTTTGTAATTAAATATTTAAATTTAGGTTCAGAATAAAATATTTTTTTAATAATCTCTAGTTCTAGTCATCAGTGTCCCTTCTTTTTATTCTTCATTTAAATTGAAATTTTGGAATACGGTAATTTTTGGACAATCTTATGTTTTAGCGATAGTGTGCCTTTCAATTTTCCCAAATCTCGAAAAATACAGGAGATTAATTTATTTCTTTAATTATCGAAAACAAAATTAATCAAATACATCAGAATTTTTGTTTTCCTTTTTAAATGATATTTTCGCCTCCTCCCTTATTTCTCCCCCCACCCAAAAAAGTTAATTTTGAATATAGACTATTTCCTTGATAGTAATTTTGTATATTATCGTATAATAGTATTGATTATTGTAATTAAATATTTAAATTTAGTTTTAGAATAAAATATTTTTTGGATAATCTCTAGTTATAGTCATCAGTGTCCCTTATTTTTATTCTATATTTAAATTGAAATTTGGGAATATGGTATTTTCTAGATGATCTCGTGTCATATTTATCTGTGCTACCACTTCTTACTTTTCCCTATCTTTGAAAAAAATCAGATTGCTTTATTAATGAGACAAGAATTAATCAAATTGAATCAGAAAATTAAATTCATTTTTTTAAACTATATTTCTTCTTTTTCCTCCTATTTCAAAAATGAAAATGTTATTTTCTTCGTTTGACAAAATCATTTTTGTAATTATAAATTTACTTTGAACTTTTAGGTTCTCGTTCCCCTTTATGAATTAAATTTTTTTTTAACCGCTTCTGTTTTATTAACGCCTAGGTAGATCTTAAAATCCATTTGTTTTAGAGAGAATTACTGATAAAGGAATTTGTTTTAGTTAAATTTTGAAACAATACTTTTATTGTGGTTCCCCATTATTTGAGGTCCAACATTGTCACTTTTATTTCATTAGAATTCAAATTTAATAATAATGCTTGGAATAATGAATTAAATAAGTTTATAAAATTTTTGATTTTTGAATTTTTGATGTGACTATTTTTCTCCAGATACATTTGATAGAAATAAAAGTTTGATAGGAATACATTGTTTGGCATTAATTGGTGTAATTTTGATTGACTCTAGCAGAAATATTCCGATTCAGTTCATTAACATACATTCAATGCTTTACACCTCAAATTATTTGTTTGTTTGCTTTTGAAAATTTCTACACATGGTAACAAGGATTTTTTTAGTTATATGTAATTTTTTTTTCCGGAAGCTGAAGAAATTGAATTTTGTAATATCGAAAAATTAATCTCCAAAAAACTTGAATTTCGATTTTTTTTTCTGAATATTAGCATGTTGTAATATTCTGTATTCTGTTACCCATTTTAATTTTTTTCTAATTTTCAAAAATAATCTGGGTTTTTTTTACTTACTAAAATATATTTTCTTCTTCCTACTCAAATTTTTCCTCTGACGAAAAAAAATAAAAATAAATATAGCCTATTTATGTTGTAGTTATTTCGAATATGACTTTTTTCCTCTTTTGACATAAATATTTTTGGATTCATTATTTAAATTAAAATTTGGAATTAGGAATTTTTTGAACAATCTCGTGTTTAGTCATCAATGCACCTTTAATTTTCCTAATTTTTCGAAAAACATATGATATAATATATTCATTAACAAAAAAATTAATTATTAGGACAATCTTATGTTTTAGCGATAGTGTACCTTTCAATTTTCCCAAACCTCGAAACATACAGGAGATTAATTTATTTCTTTAATTAACGAAAACAAGATTAATCAAATACATCAGAATATTTGCTTTCCTTTTTAATTGATATTTTCTCCCCCCACCACCAAAAAAAGTTATTTTTGAATAGAGACTATTTCTTTGATAGTAATTCTGTATATTATCGAATAATAGAATTGATTATCGTAATTAAATATTTAAATTTAGGTTTATTATTAAATATTTTTTGGATAATCTCTACAAAATGAGGTTTTTTGTACCACTAGTTTATTTCCTTTTTATAATAATTTCCAAGAACTTTTTACCCATTCTATGATAGTTAAATATGATATTATAATTGTGATAATTTTCATATCCTCCTTTACTATCTGAAGTTATATTATAATGTTGGAAATTTTGTATTCCTTTTTTATCCTATATACATAATTATTTTCATATTGAACAAACATATATTTCTCCCATAACAATGCTATTTATTCCGCAGTTTGTTGAGAATAGTTGTTTGTCGAAACTCCGGTCCCCTGAATATCTTGGACCCACCCTCATGCTTAGGCACACCCCACTCGTAGATTGGGGTACCATCTCACAGTGTTTATCTTGTGCCGACTTCAAGTTTCCACTCCAACTCCCTCCCCTATATGAATTTTGATTGTTAGTTTTCCTTAGTCAGGCCTACCTAATGTTGCAAGTTATAATCGTTTGTGTAGCGCTTTCGCCTAACAACCAGGGTTTCAAGAAACTCTAAGAATTTTGACCGATCTCCTGCTAACAAAAAAAAATCTTTTTTTTTGCAAAAATCTTTTTCTTTTTTGCAAAAATCTTGATTTTTGCAGTTAAGTAATGTTTTTTAATACTCTTTTATTTATTTATTTGCTATTGTTTATTTATATTCGGGTGTATTAGATATTGTTTTTATTTGTGTTTGGGTATAATTCTTAACAGATTTCAGTTTTAGAAAAAATATCAGATTGGTATTATTTTAAAAAATAAATACATTCACCTAATTCTTTTTTATAATTAGATACTTTTTGCTATGCACACTATTATTAATTATAATTCTATTTAGTTCAAAGGATCAAATAGTAAAATATAAAAGATTTGATTTTGTCTATATTCGAAAAGTAAATTTTATTGAAACGTAGTTGGGGATTTTTACTTTATTCCACCATAAGCTGTTATTTTGAATTAATAGTTCTCTTTTTACAATATAGTAAAATTTCATTCTTAGTAAAAATTTGTATTTATAGACGTGCCTCTAAATGTTAAGAACTTTTCGTAGTTAAATTTATTTACCAAACCATTAGACAATATGAAAATGACATAATAGTTGCCGCGTATAATATACCATTGTTTTTAAGACCATAATGTTTACCCCAAATCATAAATAATTAATTATTAATGAAATAGTAGAATTTTTAACATTTATAAAAAAAGAAACGATTAAATGTTTTTTCTAAGTTGAACAGTGAATGTATTTAAATTTTAATTTATTTTGAAATTATATATATATTTTTTCAGAAAACGTAGTAAAAAATCAATCTCAGTCTAAAGTTTCTTTTTGTAAAAATGCTTCGAAATTTATTAATATTCTAATGCTAAAAACTTTTTGCAATTAAAGCAATTGATGAAAAAGTTACATTGCCGATATAAAAGTGGAAAAATAATAGCCATATGCAATACACTGCTGCATAATTTAGTCCCGAATCCTGAATATATCCTAAATTATTAGTACTAAATGAGAACAATATTTTTTTTATGTATCTTCAACATTAATTGAAACAATCATTTTTTTCCCAGAAATTAATATCAAATAAATGAATAAATTTTAGTGCTCAGTCAAAGGATGAATTAATTTAAAATCTAATTAATTTTTCATATTATGTATTAATGATATAAATATTAGTTTTTTAATTATTTCTTCTTCTAAATTTTGTTTTTAAGTCAAAGAATATATTGAATTCAAATAGGATATTTTTTTTTTCAATTATATTTAAATTTTATTGATACCGAGAGATCGTTGACTATCAATCTCCTGATTTCATTGATTTAGAAAAGGCTCTCGATTTCGATTTCTTCCTTAATATTTACCTAGATATTGTTCATCCTACCCTTTGTGTACCTTGTCAATGTAAAATGGTTCTAATATCGTGTAGACGGCGGAAGAGAGGTCTTTTGAGTGGTTCCGCTTTCATCTCTCTACCGAGCAGGTAACTACTTCCTCCCGCCACTTTGAGCGAGGGGTGACAGTGAGCCCGGTGATTAGGAGACGAGGGTAATGAGCTCGCGGATGTCTTCAGGAGAGGCGATGAACTCCCAAGTTCCTGGCCCTTTGTGGCATGAAGAAACTCCGCGCTCGATACCGAAGCGAGAAGGAGCTAGAAGAACGGGGTTGAAGACTATTAGTCAAAAGATTGGGCCTGCGTGGGAAGGGATCTTAAGGGAGGTAAGAAAATTACTGCCCTTAGAGCTTTTAATAAATGGTTGCTGCGCAGTCGCCTTATCTTCTGGTAGCAAAAAGCCCCCTTCGTTATTAATGGTGCCTACAGATTCCTATAAATGACTTGTTTATATCACGATAAACAACTTACTGGGCCTTAGTTCCTTAGCTAGATTTTGGCTGGGTAATTGGGGAATATTATTATCTTTAGAACTTGGGAAATCTTATTTATCGTGCTATAAAAAAATTTGAACTAGTAAAAATAAGTTCACCTATATTATAACAAATACATAAACAGTTTATTTTTAAAATTATTTTATTGCTCAATGGATTTTTCGAAACCAATTATTGTCATTGAATTAAAAAAAAAAAAAAAAAAACTAAAATCAAAGAAAACTTATTCTATATTGCAATATTAAAAATCTAAAAAAAAAAAAATAATTAAACTAAAATTATTTGATTTTCTTAAATATAAAAAAAAAATTTATAGTTTTATTATGGGTGGCTTTGTGTAGCCTTGTTTTTGAATTTGTAGATTTTATAATTTGATTTAATTTCCTTTCACCCAAACCACAAGGAGACATTGGAATCCCTAATAATAATAGTTCGAATTCAGATGGACTTTTCCGAATTTTTTTCATATACTTTTAACTAGTATCTGAAAAAAATTATTCTTCGTGTTCTAAACAAGTATTTGGAATGAATGAAAAAAATTCACTTATATTACTAAAATTACTCAGGCAATTTTCTAAAAATTTTATACCTTATTATTCAACAATTATTTGAAAAACAATTTTTCTGATTGATTTAAAAAACAAAAAAAAAAGGATAGAGAATTATTCTTTATATGTATTCAAAGGTATTTTAGCATAAATTGGTATACATTTTAATTTGACGAAATATGATGAACAAATTAAAGATTTTGAATCTGAAATAAAGAACATTTGAATTCAGTTAGACTTGCTAAAACAAATTATTTTTTCTCATTTATATTCTTAATGTTAGGAACCCTTGTTTTTCAGATTCTAAAAAAATGTATTCAGAACCAATGGAAAAAAAGTTCACTTATGTTACTAAAAGTACATAAAGTTAAATGAGTTTTAATTTTGTATTACAAATTTTTCCAAAACTAATTTAAAAAAAGAAAAAAACAAAGCCTGCATCATTATATATATTCACAGTCTTAAAATAATGTCATGTTAGGGATATTACTTTTTTTTCTAGATAATGTTATTTTATCTGATTGAATTGAAAAAAAAATGTGTGAATTAGTAAAGTTCCTTCATACCTTTTATTTTTACGAAATATGATGTCCAATTTACAATTTTAAAACCCAAATAAAATTTTAAACAATCAATTTAGATGGCCTTTCTAATACTAATTATTTGTTCTCATGTATAAAAAACTTTATATTTTTTTTGTACCTTTTCACGCAACAAAAATTTTCAAAAATAACTGTTTTGATTTAATTATAAATAAAATTAAAAAAAAAAATAAAAACGTGAAATAGAGAGCGAAACCTAATATTTATTACATACATGTGTTTAGTGATATTTTTTTTATGAATTGGTAAAATTTTATTAAGTTTATTTCATGAAATGGGATTTTTATTTAAGATTTTGATCCCAAATAAAGAAAATTAAAATTTAAGTAGACTTATTATAAGTTTTTTTTTTAAAGTTATTTTTCTTACAGATTATATGTTCATTTAGGAAGGAAAATGGAATGTGTCTTTTCATTTTTATCTTTATTCGTTGACGCGTGACTTTATAATCATCATATTTGGATATTTGAACTGGAATTGTTCTAACTTTTGGGATGAAACAAATTTGTATAAAAAAAAAAAAAATTATAAAAGTAAAATCATTCACCTTTATAAATACTATAAATTTGAATTGTAAGAACACAGGGGGGCAATATTTTTTCATCACACCTAAACTCCTAAAATTTTGGAAACGATAAATGTATTATATAATTTTCGAAACATTTTTGAATATATTTATTTATCTTTATCCAATATTTTTCCCAAACGGTTTTTTTTCCTGAAATATATACAAAGAGGACCCTGGAATATGCTCGTGTTAGAAATTTCTTTTTTTCTGCATTATAAAAACTTTTCCTAAAATTGTGAAATTTTGATTTGATTTCCTTCGAAGCTATTATATTTATCTTAATGAGTTGTAAATGAAGTCTTGCTTTTTTTTACCCCCACCACTTTGTTTTTGCTTGTTTCATTACTTGATTATTTATTTAGGAAATCGAAAAGAAATTTTGGTTGATTTTATAATTTTTTTAATGGTTTTAATTTAGTTTGTCGTGAAGTTATCCCTCCTCCAAAAAAGAAAAATGTAATTTAATATATATCCTTCTTTCAATTTTGTGTATAAACATCTAGGATCTTATTTTGAAGAAGCCCATATTACCTAATATCTTCAAGTTTTTTCTATCTAAATTAACTTTTTATGGTAAAGAACATTTTTCTGTTTCTAATTTTTTGTTAAAAAATAAATATCAAGAATATCAGAAGCTTTAACACTAATTGTGAACAATTTTAATATTTTGTAAAAAACAGAAACACATAGTATTTTAAGGTAATTCCTCAGTTATCTTCATAATTATTTTTTTATATATATTTTTTATTGTATTTCAAAAATTTAGTTAAAAAATTACCAAAGACTTAATCACTGTAAAGGTTTTTTATAACTTTTTATTTTATGCATTTCTGTTTTACTACAAGATTTATTACTAATAAATTTACCAACATACAATGAGGTTTCCAGTTCGTTGTTGAGCTTCTTTTTTCAAAAAAATTCCGGATGAGTCTTCTATGTTGTTAATGGCAATGTTGAAGTGATCCTGGTTCCACCACTTCCTATCTTCTTCTGTTTGTGTTGTACATGACAGGATAGTGTTATTCTTTTCCCAAAAATCGAAGGTAATCTGTAATTCGTAGTTCCTGAAATTCGTCGTCACTGCAGAAATTTATATTTCTTTTTTTTTTTTTCATTTCCAAAGGAAATTTGAAATCGATTGTAGCATAATCTATGCTTTAGATTATTGAATGTGAAGTTCTTTTTAAAATAAATTTTTCGTATGAAAATTTCACATATTATAATTTTGAGTTAGGCATGGTTAGAGAATCTCTTGAAGATGTTCCTTATTTGATGAGACGAAGCCATGAGTAGACTCAGATTTAACGGATGAGTGAATAGGCTGGGTACATGTTGGAAGCCGCTTGGCGGGAGTTGGTTGGTCTTCTCTCGCCAGCTGTACCCGCTTCCTTCCTCCTGAAATCAAAATACAGTTTGAGAATTAGTGTTATTTGTATTAATTTTTAAATTATACTAAGTTATTGAACAATAAATATTTCATATTTATTTATTATAAAAAACAAAAATAGTAATTATTTATGATTTAATGATTGATAACCATAAAATGTGTAAATGTAACAACTGTAATATATTTCTTATGACACTATGAATTGTATTATTCTAATCATAATGAAATTATATTTTCGAAAAAATCAGATTTATAAATTTCAACAAATTGTTTTATAATACATATACAATCATTTTATTTCAAAATATCCAAAAACTTCTCTTAACTGTTTGGTAACATTTAATTATACTAATGAAATTAAAATAAGTATGTGTTTACAAAAATGTTAAAATTACTTCAAATCGTACACATTTATTAGTTAATGAATTTACGTTACTCATTTTATTCTTCTTGTTAAAATGCAATACCTTACTCTTCATTTACTATTTTTGAAAATTGTTATTTATTTGTCCCAACTGATCAAAAACAGTAATATTATCTTTGTTTATATTATATTATAATATGTTGTTATTATAATATTTGTTAAATATTATATTTTTTATGATTTACTTGGATTGATCATGGAATTGTGATGATAACATTTTTTTTAGAAATATAGTGTATTGGAAATAATGGTACTCAGGTTGGTTCAGATTAATTTTCGTAATTTTCTTTAAACATAGACTTCGTCTTTATTGAATATGTTGAACTAAAATATATATATCTATATTTTCAGAAATCAATATTAAAATTTGAAAATATTTTTCTATTTTAAATGAAATGGTTTTACAATATTTCAAAAATATAAATTTAATTGGGAATTATTTAATCGCCTAACGTTTTATAGATATGAACATAATTGATTAAATTTAGTCACAAAGAAAGACAAAATTATTTTCATGAATAATGTTAATAGGGCGAATTACTTATGTTTTAGGGTTAAGAATGTATCTTTCTTGTGTCTAGTTAGGGCATTCTTGTTCATAATGATCGGTTATCTTTCCTTGCTGACGTTGTCTTCGATTTGGTTAATACAATCGATATCATGATAGTGATTCCAATGCTACAACTTTCTCCAAAATCAGGAAATATAAATCTTGAATGGATGAACAACGTGTGGCAAATAGATCTAAATATTTACCCCGCTTTGCGCCATTGCTGAATCGTTCGCTATTCCTACCTTTTCTTCCGTTTAATCGGTGAACGGATCGCAATTAATTCGCTTTGTGCCACGGGGATTGTCCCTGATTGAGTTTATTTATTCTGGCTGCAGAGCGTGAAAGGGCAAAGCCGAATGGGCAAGGCTCGGCCAATCAACGCCGACAGAGGCCTCATCAGGCTTTGGAACAAGTGCAATCAGCTTGCACTTGCACCAGCTTCGATCCGGCTTTTCTCCTGACTGCAATTCGTCACTCCCTTGTCCGCCTCTGGTGTTAATTTTGATTGGGTTTCATGAGCAAATAGTGGAGGAGGAGCCCAAGCTCAGCTTCCCTACCAATTAGTCAGTTTAGTTCTCATTGGCAAACGGCTATTCAATATGAACACTAGTTGTATCCTGCTGCACTTCTCTGAATTTGATCAACAGGACCTAATTCTTCTTATTATGTAACAAATAAAATTATTCTAATCGGTTGATTTCAACCCGATTTCCCAACTTTCAGTGTTTTGGAGAGTTTTATCATAGTTAACAATTTTCTAAATAGCATTTATGAGAAGTTTTGAGTATAAATAACCACTTTAAATTTTGCTTTATTAAATTTTTCACAGTTCGGTGACGTTCTCAAGTTTCCAGAAATTTCGAGTTTTCAAATTATTTTTAGAGTTAACTTTGGATTATTCTACTTTCTGTATAGCAGTAGTTCTAATAAACATTATTAGATGTTTATAATATTAATTTAAAATTTGTATATATACTTGCTTTTTTTTTAATTATTATTATTATGTTATATTTTCCTAAGTTTCTATCACTGGATATTATATAAATAATATGTATTTATTTTTAATTACAATTATATTTATGAATGCCCTATCCACAACTCGACTAGCCTTTGCAAGCATATAAAACAAGACTGACGTAGTGATATTGGTGTTACACTTTCAACGGTTTAAATTATATTTTGAAAAGTAGGTTTTCTAATTTATTTAATTTTTGTTTTTACTCAATTTATTTGTTTTATCGTAAAAAAATATTCGCGAATTTCAATAATATATATTTTTGTTTCTATTTTATTTAACTAAAGAAATGAATAGCGAATTAAAAAATGTTTGATGATAATTTTAGTTTCTTTCAATTCTTTCTTTTCATAACAGTGTTCGCGTAGATTCTACAGGTCTCACCATAAACTGATACTCCGACCAAACTACCACATAGCTGATTCAGGACGACCGCATATCCAACCACCCTCTTAACCTTCCGCTGGTTGATAATATTCTAGATTTCTGCCACGTATGGCACTTGGTATTATTTTGGAAATATTTTTTTCACTTATTTTATAATACTATTTTTATTGTAATTGATATTTTATTAATTTTTTGTCTGTTTTATTTAGTACATAATTAATATAAAATTCTTTTATTATATTTATACCTCATGCCACAACTAAACCTATTTAAAGACAAAGTGATTAAAAGATAACAATTACGAAAAAAAAATTATCAGACAAAAATAGCTGATTCAAAAAATATCATACTCAATCAATTGTAGTTAGTTAGCATATTGAGCTATAATTAATATTTAAATCACTCCCTGTGCTTCGAAAAACATGAGGTTTGGGCAGTTCAATCCGATAACGAATGAAAAATAATTAGAAGAAAATAAACCTCTTTTTTTTTTTTTTTTATCAGTGATCGACTTATTTATTTCTCTTTGGTTGATATGGGCTCTTGATTCATATTTTTTTACTACTTTACTTTCTGTTTTCCCAAAAGACTACTCAAGATTGGAAGAATCCAGTGATTTGAAAGATTCTCCAGTCTCCTTGGAATCTTGCCCTAGTTAGCCAGACGAAGCGGCCACTAAACTTTAATAACTCCCGATTTTATAGCCCTTGAAAGGGTTCAATAAAACCCGCTTTGTTATTAATTCTCCTCATTTAATGCCTGGTTTCCTTCCCAAGCACTTAACTATAACTGCAAGAGGATGCTGTACATGTCCCAGAGTCACTGCAATACCGTCTTTAGTACCGGTACTTAGACGGTATCTTCATGGCTCCTCTGGCTCGGCAATTATGTTTTCCATTCCTCACAGACGTCTTAGCAGTTGAAAAAGAAGTTTCTTCAAATATGATAAAAGGTATGTACGCGGATAAAGGTATCAAGGTACCATTGGCTACTGAAACTCAATGAATGGAACCTCTTGGTTCAAAAATTAGAATAAAAAAAACTCTAAAGTTTTTTTTGAAATTTTATTATGTTAGTTTTGAAAGGGCGTTTAACAGCCTGATCATCAACTCCCGTTGGTTGTTGGTTTTGGTTAGGCCTAGTTGTTCCTTTAATATTATATAAATTATTAGGGTTCTGGAAATGGAAAGGGTGCATAAAATATCTAAACGAATGAAATCGAGCTTCTGAGAAAAAATACAAAATCTATATTGTGCCTAATATTTTATTTATAAAAAATATATTTATATTCATTGAAAAATTGGGTTTGAAATTTCGAAAATAATTCTTACTTTTTATTATTTTTTAATCTGAAATATGGCTGATTTAAAAAATATATATATGTTATGTAAATTGAATGAAGGTAATTAGTTAATCAGAATAGCGTTTAATGGTCCGACAAAAAAACTATGAACAAGAATTTAAATCTTCGTTTTAGAGAAATTTTGAAACTATTTTCAGTTAACTCTAGCTATTCCCTACTGTTTTAACTTCAGAAATAGATGATTAGTTCAGCAATTAACCTAATTTTGACAGAAAACTTACAATACGAAAATAAAAAGAATCACTTTCCAAACGTTATTTTTGTTACTTATCTATCTTTGTTCGAAGATAGAAAGTTAATTTATTTTTTTTTTAATTTGTTCAGGATATATATCCCCACTATTTAAAGTGTTTTGTGAAACTAAAGCAGTTCTATGACCGGAGCAAAAAAAATTTGAAGTTGAAAAAATAAAATAAAACTTTCGTTGCTAATATCGAGAATGTCAAAATTTTCCCACTATTTTTGTTCGAAAAAAATCTATATATTACCCAATAGATGAGGAATGAAATAAAACGACTGTATGACTTTATCGCATATTCTTTCTGAAAAAACATTATTTAAAAAAACTGCATTTTGTATTCCCTTCCACCTGAATCAAGTGATTCTCCGATGTGGAAATCAGTTATAAAAAACTAAGTTATTTTTAATTGGGCTAAGGAAGAAGAATATAAGATAATATTTCTTGCTACATAAATTAACAATATCTACCAAACAAAAATAATAAATGCTCCATACATTTGAAATAATAATATTATATTATTCACTAAATAAAATATGAGCATTTATTAAATAAGAACTAAGTTTTTACATTTTGAAATTAAAATTATTTCGGTCCTTATACTGCACTTTCATAAATATCAAACATCATTTATCATGAATACCAACAAATTCAAGAAAACTAATTTTTAATGTGTTCCGCATTTTATACGTAATGAAAACGTTGAATTCAAATGAGAGAAATAAGTGGGTTTTTTTATATTTATTGAAAAATATATTTGTATCTTGTTGAAATCATAGAAGTATTAAAAATTGGCTTTTCGTATCAATAAGTCGCTTAGAGGAAAATATAAATTTGTTATAAATTACATATTTAAATTGATGACGTTTGGCGTGTCAAGTCGTGTTAGATACGTAATTTGTGTTGTGTTATATAATTGATTAACACTTGTGTGGTTTTGGTGTTTGACTTGGAAACAGAGCTCAAGCAGGAGCATAGTAATCTTGATAGAACTTGGTTTCATCAATGGCCACAGAAGAAAATAATAATTAAATTATTTAACAATATAATGTGCATTAAAAAAAAATATTTAATTTTAATACAAAAATAAATTTATTATTTTTTGATGGAGTCTCTACTTCAAAAAATGATAATTATAGTATATTCTATTTTACTTCAAGTCTATATTTCCATAAATATTCTTACTACTTTTTTTTTTTCTACCAGCGTTATCTCTATTCTTCCGACCCTTCGAGGAATACAAATATTTCTCCTTTTTCGAACCTTTCTATTTCATCCGGCAAACGGAATGTTGGGCGATATCTCATAACCCAGACTGACCAGGGAAGACTCAGACGGGCCCTATATTGAGGGATCCCTCGAATCAGATTCTTATTAGATGCCTGAGGGTCGAGGGATAAAGGGCTCTATTAAATAGGGCAGAAATATCCTCTCCTATATTGCGTCCTACCAAGGCGCCCTTATTAAAGTCACTCCCTGTCTTGGTTGTTCAATCTCCCGTTTTCCTTAAGTAAATAACTAGAGATCTTTTTTGTTTAGAAATAGTTTCTTCTTGATGAAAAATATATATTTATCCTCTAAATGAATATACAAGTGCAATTAATTTATAAAATCATATTGCACACAAATATTGAGTTCATTGGTCAATATATGTCCAAATTACATACTTCACGATTAAAAAAAAAAACAGTGATAAGCAAATAAAATAATGTATCGACTTGAACTCACTGAACTACTGTGATTATTTCAAAAATCGAGAGGAGTGCAAAGATTTCATGGTAATATTAGAGTCAAAATCATTTGTTAACTGCAACTTTAACAAATAAAATAAATATAATTTATTGACGTATAATTTTTTTTTTACTTTATTGTAAAAAATAAGTACATCATCTTTGATGATTTTGAATTAAATCCTTGCTTAAATATTCTTAAAAAAAAAGGTAAAAAAAAATTAGATCAATTTAATACGTCTCTTTTTGGTTAATGGTGATATAACTTGTTCTCCTTTACTGTTTATCGTTTTTGAGAATTCCATTTATCTTGATTAAAAAAAAAAATTAAATCTAAGGAAATATTCTAGAATGTTTATTAACTAATTCTAGAATGTTTTTACCTCTAGTAAAAATATTTTTTATATCTAGTATAAACTTAATAAATATAGATGTGCATATTAAAATGAAAAATAAATCTTGTAAAAGCCATGAAATGTAAACAATGTTTTTTTAAATTTAAATTTTGAGTTCTTACGAATCTTTTAAAATGGAAAACCTCAAATTTTGATGAGGAGAATTTTTTTTTTTACCTTTTTTATTAAAACGTTCATTACTGAAAATAATTTTCGAAAACGAACCAAATTCTTAAAAAAAAAAATTGTATTTGTTTTTTTTTTAAACATCGTTTGTTTTTTCACTAAATTAATTGAGAATTCCTGTAATTATTTTTCAATAAAAAAATCAGTTAGAATTTTGAATTTAAATATTTTAATCAGCGCTTAATTCTATTTTAGGTTTTATATAAATATATATGAATACATTTGATTAAACGAATACAATTTTAGGTCAGCTCTGAAAATAGCTCGGTAGTGAATACTGGTTTTCATTTGAAATTTTTAACTGATGTTTAGTTTTATTTGAATTAGGTACTGTATGTTTTGTTATTTATACAAAATCCTACTTTAATTGAAGTAAAGTATGATGCAAGACAAATACAATTAGCATATTTTAAGCATAGTCTTTCTTGATCCATTTGCCGTATAAATTAATAGTCACATGAATCTGTGGAGTTGGAAATATCTTTTTTTTTAATTCTTAAACTGAGCAGGTATTACGTTGCGATAATAGTGATGTTTATTTTTTTTTGTATTATTTATAGATACATTTTTAAACTTTAAGTGATTTAATTTCGTATCCATAGTTCCGTTTGTCATTTTCTAAATTTCCTAAAATAAAGTATCTTTTTAACACCTGGTACAGCTATGTTACAACAATTTATGAGATATAATATATAATCTGATAAGGGCTAAGGGGAGGGGGAATTAGCCCGAGTACCGTTTATTAGGTCTGAGGCGCGCCCCCTTCCCGAATTTAATTTAATGTATAAAATATGATCCCCGCGACGAAGAGCTACACGGCCAAGTTTTGAAGTTAGCCCCTTCAACTTGCCGCCGGTAATATTAATTAATTTTAAACTTGAGGTGGTGGAGGGGCGCGCTCCGGAGCAAAGAGCTACTGAATTATGAAAGACAAAACCTAGCAATAAGGGTTGAGGCATTCTTCCCCAGAAATCGACAATAGCTGTGGATATGGCGAATAATCCAGGAGTTACTCATGAGGTTCTTGTGGAGTCCCTTCTGTGTACCTCATATAAATATAATTTTATCCCCCCTGTCTTCTTAGTACTAAATTTAATACGAAATTTAAGAATTAGTTGTCTACTTCATATTTTTTTAAATATAGAATTTTTATATTTTTATCAATAATTATAATTACAATAATTTACTTCATAATTTTTTCATGACTTAGCAAATTTTTTAGTATCGCATTTTATATTTGCTATTTTACCCATATACCCATGCATTGTATCTCGGGTGTATTAATGAAATATTAAAATATTTGCCGACTAAATCTATTTTAACTAATTTTATTGATTTAAAGAAATTAAGGCATTTTAGTCTGAGATTACTGGAGCTATGATGTCATTGTTTGCAGTTAACTTAAATTATGTAAAGCTCACTTTAAATATTCTTCAGCAGAGAAAATGATTTGATCTGATTTCGTGACGATGTGGGGATTTTTTTTTCTTCCAACTAGTTTGCAATATAATTAAGATTCAACTTATTTGAATTCATAGTACGTAATCTTTTTTTTTCCGTACCGTGATTTATTTTCAGTTCTTTAATGTTTGTTTTGCTATTATCCACAGGATGATAACAATGGAATGATAACATGGTAGACCATAAGTGCTTAAAAATATTTGGAAAAAATAAATAAATAATTTTAACTGGAAATCTAATTTAAAATTGATTATTTTGACTCAAGGGTTTTATTTGTTACCCAACTAAGGGTGTAGCCACATTTGAAACTAGAAGGGGCAAGCCAGGACGGCAGGAAAAGATGAATGAAATACAAAATTTAAGAAAATTATATTCATTATAGCAGGGCTTCATTAGTTTAATTATTTGCTTGAAAAATGTTTTATTTTTATGAAATTAATAAAAAACAAAATTTCTTCTAGAGCTGCTCCCTCCGCTGGGTTCGCCCATGAATCCAACGACATATATTCTTTATTTACATTTAAGTCCTCATTTTATGTACAATAGTGAACTCGTGCTTAAGGGAATACCAATCAACAATTGTCTCAAGAAAAAAATAAAATTGAGAAAAAAGAAGTGAAGGATTAGTGAATTGTTCGAATCAGGAAGAAAACACGACTATCTTCACTAAATCTCTGTAAAAACGGAGTTCCTAAAAGTTTTAGGAACATCATCAGATTTCGTTCCATAAGTATCTATTGGTTGAGAGGTCCTCTAATCCTTTTAAGAAGAAAGCGTGGATGACAATACAAGTCTAGTCGGATTATCGGATATAGCCTGGAGTCAGATTAACCACCACACTTAAAATGTTTTGCTATATTGAGTCCGAGGTGGTTTACAAAACCCAGTTAAACATGAAGCCATAGTCCCAGATGGAGGTGGTTTTCTGATTTCGACAAATAATCGGCCAAATGAACACTTGATCTTAAGTGCACAATAGGCTTAGAAATCCTAACAAGTACATATATAATGCATGAAATGTATTATATATACTTTACTCTTCTCCTGAGTCTTCTTCTTCTCATTGCCTTGTGGCATTATAAAGTGTTGATATGAGTCCAGCTAAGGTGGTATAGTCTAGCTATAGCCTAATGCTACGCCTAACAGGAAGTTGTATGAAAGAACTTACTTGATGTTAAATCTTCTGTTACATTTAACAGGTACCTGTAAGAACGTCATTTGTAACCATGTGAATGATATCACAAAATAAAGTTCAATTCCCTATACGTAATTACACAATATCTGCATTTAGAATTAAGTTTTTTAATTTGTTTTTCTTCAGTTTCTGTATGGCTAGTTTATTTATTAATGTTGTGTACATTTGAATGCCCTTTTTATATTGGATAATGATTTATAATTTAACTGACATCCATTTCACGCCACGAGGATGGAAGGTGACGTTCCCTGCTCGACTTAGATGAAGAATTAGAAGCAAGACCTGACCGGAGGGTTGTTAGTGACGTGTTAATCCCTGGAGGGCCTAAGACAGCCCTTGCATATTTTATAGCCCCCACTCCTGCCCAAGGAGAAGAAAAGGCGGGAAGGGCGTGGTTCCCGCCATTTCTTCCCCACTCCGTACCCCTTCTCTCCAATTTACTTTCTCTTTGGGAGGCCTCGGTCAGATAAGCCTCCTGTCCCAAGTTCTACGGAGGGACAATGGAAGGGTTGCCAACTTCACTTTTCTTCTATGGTTACTTTATCTTACTCGACCGTCAATCAACCCGTTCCGGTCACTAATAAAGAAAATGTCAGAACAAATAAGCTATCTTCATTGTTCAAAGAACAAAGGCAAAACAAACTTCGGGTAATAAGGGAACATAATAAATTTCCTTTACATTCTTACATCAAAGTTTATGAACGATTTGCTATTGATGTTTTTTTTAGTTTAAGTGTGATCCTGAGGATGGGGCATAACCAGTACATTATTACTCTTTGGGTCCACTGGGCCCCAAGTTTCATGAGCCCACCTAACTCCTGTTATCTATAATTTTATGCTTATCAAGAATGAACTGAGGACTCTTCTTCAAGACATATTGAACAGTTTGTTACTGTTGTCAATAAAAAGTAATGCACTTAAAGAAATAAAAGTATCTCATGATATTGCTGACAAAAAAATCAATAAAAGTCTCTCTTGTACATATTTATTTATTTATTTTTTTAAATGCAATACCTTTTGAAATATACAATAAAATAACGACATTTGCTTTTGTTGTTGTTGATTGTTGCTTAAAGGCGTAAAACTCTCTGGTCATCAACGCCTATGGCATGATAAAAGTAAAAATAAAAAAAAAATAAAAAAAAAAAATAAAAAAAGTAAAAATAAAAATAATAATAAAAAAAAAAATTTGTTTTTTTTATATTTGTTCCGAATAAAATCTAAAATTGTAAGGAAAATAATGTTATGTAGAAATGTTGAAATATCGAAAAATGTAATCTGTCTCTTTCATTTAGTGAATCGAATCACTGATTGGTTGATTACAATAAACCTTACGTTTTTTTGTTAGTAAGTCAATTACTGAATAGTATAAGTTGTAACTTATTTAATGCATGCAAACTCTTATCTCGCTGAGAATGGAACGTACGAATAAATCGGTTGGCCTTGTTTCTTTCAAAGATGCCGCACCACCGAATGCTAAATAACCTGCTCTATTGAACCGTTGCTTAAATTTAATCCTTTCCGTTCCAAACCGTCCGGCAATCGCTGATAGCAATAGCCGACAATGTGCAACTGTCCACGAGTCATTAGCATACTTTGTAGGACCGGTCAGTGCACAAAAAGAACCGGTTTTTTTCTGATTGGTTATTCCATCAGGAGGCATATACGGCAGGGTGAATAGTAATTGCATTTTTTTCATATGTTAATGTGAACATAAATACATAATGATCATGCCCTGATATGGTTCTCGGTAGTCTATAAACAGGTCAGCGACATCATGATAAATTATCAATAGAATTTATTAATAATAATCACTAGTTAACCAGTGGAAATCCAGAAGACCCTAGTATAAACTAAAGAGAACATTAGTCCTAACGCGTTGTACAAATAATTCAGTAAAGTGTTACTAAAATTCTAAATTTAATTTATGAAAATATTAAAACATTCAACTTTATGATTTTATTATCTCCTTTTTTTATTTTCTAGAATTAATTAATAGCTGTGCTACTAACTCCTAGCATCCGGCTGTCACCAAAACTATTTATACTTCTAATGTAGTCGTGAGTCAATCCTTTGTTTTCGGGGAGGCCTCCTGGGTTCACCCTGCCTCATAAAGTGAATACCCTTAATATATAAAAAAAATCTAACGGTTGAACGTGATCAATAATGTGATTTGATATTGATCACGCTCAATCTTGTATAACCGTTGTTCAAGAAAGTACTTCATGCGTTGTGGCGGTACGGATTTTCATTTCCACTGGAATTAATAGCGGTTTATTTTTAAGCTGGATTTGTTTTACTGTTAAGTTTTTCTCATTTAGTTACTCTAATTTTATTTTTAATGTTTCAACAATTTTTTTAATGTTATAAAAAAAAAAAAATATTCAATAAAACAAAAATGTTTTTAACAATTTCAACTTTATATATACTACCGGTCAAAAGAATAGGACCACTGAAATTTCCTTTATACTCTACATTATTTTTTTTTTTAATAATTTTTGTTAGTTTTTTTTTTACATTTAAAGCAACAAGAATTTTTTTTTCATTTTGCCGCGTTTTATCAGTTATTTAGGTCAACAATAGCATTATTGTGATAAAGTTTTAACAAATAGAGACTGTGATAAATGAATTTTAATTTTGGTTTTAATGTAAATATTGACTAATTCGAAATTGTTGTTTTGACCTAGGTAGAATAGCCTGCATGAAGTTGAGTTAAATCATTTAGTTCCAAAATTGTATTAATTTGAATGTCCCTGAGGATGGTCGGATTGCCCAAAACGTCGGACTTTTAAGAAAAATAAAATGTGTTGAGACTAAAATGGATAGAAATTAAATATTTATTTATTTTAATAAAATTAATCAGTCTCAAGAAAGTGTTTAAGATTATAATTAAAATTTTTTAAAAAAATAATTAACAGTTAAAGCAACAAGAATTTTTTTTTTCATTTTGCTACATATTATCAATTACTTAGGTCGAACAATGCAAATATAAAATAAAAATTGATAAAATTTTATTTGTCGATATTGGTCATTAATTATCATTTTAGGGTATTAATACCATTAAAAGTATTTTTTTTACAGTGTTTGGCTATTTGCCTTCAAAATGACTGAAAAAACAATAAATAGCTAAATTATTTAAAAATTTAATTTATTTTAAAAACAGGTCATCATAATTTGAATATCCTCGAACGGTGAAGGAGATGTTGACGTCTTCATAAATGTCTGGAATATGACGTCGGATCCATTCGGAGAATCGACTTTTGAAGTGATTTTGCTCAATTTTTCGCACCGTTTAAACGCAAACCTTCAAAAACCGCAAACAAATCTTTTTTGGTTTGTTGTTGGATGAGTTATGCGTTTAGGATGTGTCGAATCAAAAAAAAAAAAAAGGATAATATTAACTTATCCTATTGAAAATTCAGAGATAAATAGGGTTAGGAAATCAACCATACCCTGATAAGAAATATGCTACCGTTGTGACCAAGATAAAATCAAATCAAAATTTTAAAAAATTTAGAAATAAAAGGGTGAAAATTTAAAATATAATATGTGTATGAACACACAGTATAATTAATGTAAAATAATCAATTTGAAGTTTAATTAGGTACAAAGGTTGACTTTTACGTGAATTCAAAGGCAACATCTGCGTCTATGTTCGTTCTGTCTACTGGTTTAGTAAGCAGCGAATCGTTCTATACACTAAATCCTAGCTATTAGTTAGCATTATGATTTCATATCCTCAAAGGCTTTATTTAGAATTCAATAATCTTAGTTTATAATAGCTTTCACGTTTTCAAAGATTTTTCCCTTTAATACCGTAGCCTTCGGCGTTGGTACTAATTTCGGACCGGTCGTTAAGCATCCAAAAGGGGACTTGAGCCAGGAAAGTTGGTAGCGAGCGTGGAATAGTTGCCGCGGTAAGAGCTGCTGCTTAAGCGTTAATGAGAGAACTAGCTGTAGTTTAGTGGCCCCCAGCTCCGCGCGAAATAAAGTGAGCCTTACCAAACAGCGCCTAATCCAACATCTCCTGTTTGTCTTGCCAACTTGCCTATTTTCTCGAGCACACACCCAGCCTCGTTGCTCTTTCTTACCCTTGATGTTTCAATTAAACTTGGTGTTGTTCTTACAATTAAAACTCTTCCATGTTTGGAGCTTCGCGGACTGGGAGTTCCTTGTTTGCACTGCGGAGCCGCTCGCTGGGAGCTTTGCATACGTTTAAAACGTCCTTTGAATAACTTTGTGAGATTAAACAGGGGCAAGGTAGGGAGCCGATGAAATAACAAAGTGAGACTTCCAACCCCCCTCCCGCCCCCCCTGAAGGCAAGAAATTTACCTGAATTTTGATTAGACGCTAAGAAACCCGAGGCAGGTTTGCCTTGAATGTATAATGAACTGCTTGGTCTGAATTACGTGGCCTTTGTGCCCTAAGTACTCCTCGCGAGGTCCTACAACTTGGAATTCAACCCCCCTCTTCTCTCTTCTATATATAAAGTAAGGAGCTCCATCCCCGCCTGCCAGGGCTCTATATGGATCTGTGTATAACTCAACAACTCTGCTCAGTTTGCAAACACTCAACTAAATTTCAACACTTCTCTTATCCCGCATAATGCCCCCATAACAAATTCCTGCTTCATTATCAAGTTTTAAAAGACGTGAATATGGAAATGGGATCCGCTTAATCAACTATGCTGCTTGTGTAGCTAGAGTATTAATTACGATTTAAACATTTTCAATTGAATTATTTAATCATAGTGTGAATTATTTTTTCGTTTTTATGGTTAAAAATAACAATTTAAAAACACAAAGTGTATACGTTTTGCTTCTGATAGACCTCAGGTTATCAAATTGTTTTCCCATAGTAAGCTACTATGCCCAAGAAGATTATATTTATTTGTATTTCTTATTTCACCAGTTTAAAAGTTTACAGTGTTTTTTTTTTTAAATTATTTACACAATTCAGAAATTTACACTCTTATAAAAAAAAAAAAAATCTCCAAGTGTACTAGTTTTCCTTCGACTAGAGGAGGAATAAGCTTTGTTCAGTTTCTCTCAGGCTGAGTATTAATATTGTACAAATGTGTGAATGCAATGTGCATATATTTTATTTTATTTCAACTTTGATATTATTATTATTTCTTTTTTTATATAAAATCTAATGTTTGTAAATAAAAACCGATTTCTTCTTTATAGTTCAAAATTTTATTTTTGTTATTTATTCGTATTTCAAATATAAATTAAATATCGCGTATTAATAATACAATAAAGAAATCGGTTCTGAAAGTCGATGTTTTGCTTTGAGGTGACTTCCCTCTGTTGAACAGTTATGGTTTGGCGCATGCGTACTAGGATTGTTGTAGGCACTAAATTCAATTTTATTATTTTTTTTACTATTCTATGCCTATTAGCGATATTATAATATGGTATATACTAAATAAGATAAATAATCGTTTTACTAATAGAAAACTTTACATGAATTGTATTTAATAAAAAATGTATTGATTTTTTTAACTACTAAATATGTATATTTATCAATTTTATTAATATATATTTTTTTATGATCATTATAAAAATTAAAAAAGACTCAAAGAAAGTTAGATCTACCAATCTGCTCACCCAATGCATTTATCGTTTATTTATTCATTTTTATCCCATTCTTTATTTTTATTCATTCATTTATCGTGCTACCTCTATTATATGGGTCAATGCAGCATAATTATACCCCTAAAATATTCATATTGAAATTCAAAAGTTTTTTTTTTAATTACATTTATCTGTGTATGAAATTGATGATTAAATGTAATTAATGAAAAAAACATTTTTGAAAGTAGTTGAGACATTTATGAAATAACTATAAGTGGAATATACGTACATAATAATATAAATATATAATATGAGCATAAAGCCTTAAAAACTAATGATTTTATACTGTTATAAAAAATATCCAATGGTTATAAATAATAGTAATAAATACGACAAGAGGGTCCTGTACTATTTATGAGGCAGTTGTAATGGTGTTTATAAAATACTGACAGCATTGTTTTCTGGTGTAGCTTAATCGATTAACTTAATTTCGGTCAGAAGCTGTATCAGCTGCATATTCGCTGTAGTTCGTTTATAAACTATAGTATATTAAAATTTTCAATAAATGAAAAATGACAAGAAAACTCACAAATACATATTGCTCATATTATATATACATATAAAAAACAACCTTAGGAATAGAGTGTCCATAATTGTTTCAAATATAGCTGACAAGCCACGCTAGTGTTGAAGTTAAAATTACTATTGTGTTTGAATCTAAATGTGAAATAATAATTAGCTGTAATAATTAACAAGTTCACAAACCTAGAATATTTATAAAAAAAAAAAATGTACAAATCACATCATATGTTTTAATGTAGCTGAATTTTATATCCTCACTAATATTTTTAGTAATTAAATAGTAAATAGACGAAACAGCATATTTCATCAGCATAAGAAAATTTTGAGTTAAAATACTGTTTCGAATATCATATCTGAATAAGTCCATTAATCAATCTACTATGAAACACATTTGTATTGGTGGAAGAACCATGACAATTTCAAAATTTCAGTTAGTAAAACATTTCGTCCATTTTGTGACTTATACTATTTTTACTGCTATCTAGATATAATATTCATAATTGATGTTAAAAAAATATTTCATAGCTCTAAATATATTAACATGAATCCCAGACCTCTTACATCATAACTAAAAAGAAAATATTCAGAAATCATGAATGATTTTTTAAATGTTGATTTTAAAATGTATATCATGATTCAACAGTCACGATTGTTCAATAAAAAAAAAGTTTAAACTGGAGATAGGTGCAATGGATTATATCTTAAAAAGAAAGTACTTTTATTTCAGCTCATTAAATTGGAATTCCGACTGTTGTAATACTGACATCAATTATATTGGTTCATGATTAGGTTGATATATATTGATGTTTTTAGTCATGGTAGTGCATTAAGCTTATGGCATTTCATTTCCAAATAAAATTATGATCTTCATACATAATTATTTTATTAATTAAAATTAGAGTAACAATTCTACATGAAGGAGGATTGAAGAGGAAAGTAGTTAAAATAAAACAAAAAGTATAATGAAACAAGTAGATGGATAGGATTAAGAAGAAAAATGGCAGCGGGAGGCTAGCGGTGGAGGGGGCCGGGTGCATGCAGGCTATTGGTCGAATCAATACTGCACGGTAACCACCCCCCGGCTCTAGCCCTTCCCAATTTTACATCTGTTGTCTTTCCATTGTCAATGTGCAAAATCCCACACTTTTTCCTTATTTTCACAACCCGTTAATTCTAAATGGCTAATTGGATACGAACCGACAAAACGGGCTCAAAATATATTTTATTAGCGAGTAAATACGACCGAGGGGTGGGGTTTAATTACAAATGAGGCAGGCCTGATTGAATTTTATATTGAACCGGAGCTGTTGGGGTGGGGGGAGGTCGAATCTGAGTAAAAAGGAGCCGGAATTTTAATTAAATGTCAATTTGCGTAAATTATTATGCCGAGCTCAGGGTTCGATAAGCGGAATAATCGATATAAAAAAATAAAAAGCGGTTCCCGGTAAAAGAGTCGATACTTTTGGAGCGGGGTGGGGGGAGCCGCTCATGCGCGCCCCCGCCGAAAAACTACTGCGTGGCGGCTACCCTCCGGACGGGCCTGAGGAACAGGACATCTACAAGAAGTTGAAGGCCTGTGGATACTTACATGGGCGAGACCAGAGGACCGACTGTGTACTGATCAATTCCCCTCCTGGAGCCCAGCTCCGACCAATCGCTGGACAGCGGTACCCCCACTACTGCCCTCCCTCGGACATAGACCAAAACTATCCCTTCCTATAACTACTTAGTAACAGTCTCCTGGACGAGGTCAACAGGTGGTTACGTCGCGAAGAATACCCGACGTGATTGTTCCAACGAGATTTTTCTTCATTGACTTTTGAAGAACCTGCTAAAATATTTTAACAAGAAAAAATATAAAAATTCTAATAATACAGCGCAACTTAATAGACCGTGCTCTATTAACGAGCCATGAATTGACCTTCCTTCTTATTAATCATCTTTTTTATGTACCTGACAAGTGAGGAAAAAAAAAGAAAAGTAGGTTGATTTTCGACCAATTTAAAAGTGGAATAATTTCGCATTTAAAATTATGTAAAAACGTAAAACAAAAAAACTTTATCAACAAATAATTTTAGTAACGTTGTTAATTTTTTTTATATTGCTTATACTACTTCATTTGCCACATTTTTTAAATAATAGCTCAACACACATATTACATTATTCATAAAATATCATTATTCTACAATTGAATCATGGTCAGGATTAACATCTTATATAACATGTTACAATTTTAAAGTAGTGCTGAACAGGCCAGTGTCTGACTCAGGTTTCATTTTATTGTTGATGTATTCTTTGTATCAAACACAACAATGACTCTTCTATAAATTTACTTTTTTATAATTTGTCTTTTCTTAATTTTTATTTTCAAATTCAGCGATCATTTTTTATAGTATCGAAGCAATCCACACTTTCTCTTTATCATTAATTTGTTCCGAGCTTAGAAAGAGGTAAATTTTATAGCTATATAAAACTAAATTTGGCTTTTTTTCCTGCCCCACATTAATTTGTAAATTGAGATTTGTGAGATTTATTTGCTAGAAGTTATAAAAAATGTTCATAAAAGATATAAAATGTTTTTAAAAATTTTTATCATTGTTTAATTACTAGGTTTGTATAAAATACTTATGGTAAAACACAGCATAAAATGAGAGGATTAAGCAAATAAAATTGAAGAAAAATAAAATTTAAAAAAATTCAACAAAGTGTATAGTTTAGTATCAATTTCTCACTTTTTATTTTATAGGATGGATATGGTAGATTTACTTTTTCTGCAAATTTCTGCAATGTATGGGTAACTATCGTTATATGATGATTAATGATTTATCTTTTTGGAATAAAATCCGTGTTTGAAAAATACCTGTCGTGAAAAATACATTTTTGCGATGTTGAGCGAAATAGTATTATTTAATTTGGAAGAAAAATAAGGTGATATAAATGAAAAGAAAATATTGAAAAAAGGATATAGATATAGTGAAAAAGCTGTACTATTCCAGATGCTTGGCAGACATCTTTTACTTCCTAAATTTATATATTGTGTACTTTCCAACAGTAAATTCAAATGCCCAAACGTCTGAAGCCATGAGGAAGAAAATACCTAACGGTCTCTTTTTCTCTTGAGGAAAAAGTTAGTAGGATTCTCACGCAATTTCTTTTGAAAAAATAAAATAAAAATAATAATCCATATTGCTAAGCTATATGGAATGATTTAATTTAATGTAAAACAGCTATTCATAAACGAGAATACGTCCGCAGTTGCCAAACGTGACCCAGTATGCCCACATTTGTATTTAGAGGCAGGGTATAGTACGCAAATAAAACGACCATTAATATTTTGCCGAATGTACGAGGACAGTCCGGCTCGGTCTATTACACATTTAGCTCTACCAATAATAACCGACTGAACCATCGGACGTAGCGGCTTTTGAACTGGCGATTTATACTCGCTGGTTTGGTTGTTCAACCAAAAGGACTCCTGTCAGCAGGTCTGTAGAAATAATGCACTCGCCGTTGTGTAATCTATGGTCGCGAACGTGCAACTATGTTCTGAATGTGGCGATTGTGATAGTAGCATTGTAGTTGAGGATTTAGTACCCTTGTTGCTATATCGGTTACGGCCTATCCAAAATCTATCCGCAATCGAAACATTAAGTAGGCGTGAACGGCGATATACCAGCCAGTAAAATAGCAGTATAACTTTGAATTAACAGAATTAAAATTAGGTTCTATCCAAGTAGAAATAAGAGCTATCAATAAACTATAATTACCACGTTGCTTTATTTTAAAAAGTAACATAATCATATACAGTCAAAATTTGATAAGTCGAAGTTGATAGTAGGTTGATCTTACTTCGAGTTGTATATTTTCGATATATTCAATTCTTTTAGTAATCAAGTTTACTGAAAATGGATTTAGAGGTAAAGAGTTTCGATGAGGTGTATCTAAAAAGTCAAAAGCTTTAAGCAAACTTTCTTGCTCCATTGACACTGTTTAGAAGTCCATGAAACTAACATTGATGGTCTGATTTTATATCTTTCAGAGAGGTGGACACGGGTGGTATTAAGTGTCATCAGCTGTATGGTAAACAAACGTAAGCGTTATCTTACTAACAGGGTTCAAAAAAGCTTCGAATCGAAGCGTTTCCCAATCCTCCGATTCAGTCTTATATGCATCGGGGAACAGAAATTCAAAATATCAAGTTTTGGGTTATTGGATTCGACTATATAAGTATAAATATATAAACACGCACTCGTGTCCATATATTTATATCTGTTTGTTTAAAACTGGGACACCCCTACATTAAAGCAAATACAGCCGTTGACCAAGATATATTTTTACTATCCAATCAGTTAAATATCACAATAGGTCAGATGCCTATGTATGATACCGACAAAAACAAAAGATTTACAAATTTTCGGGAAAAAATGTATTGCATGTTTGGTTTAAATTCCAAGTTCTTGACAAAGTACTAAAGTAAGAACGATTTTAATTAATACTAGCTAAATATTTTATAAAATTTTACTTTTCGGCATTCAAATAATGGTTTATAATAAGATACACAAGCCAATGGATTGTTGAGGGTTCGTTGAGAAGTCAGTAGAAAATTTCGTATTTTCATCTTGAAAATTGAAAAAAAAATAAATAAATAAAATTACATTTTCGACCGATTGCATATCTTTTAACATTAAAACCGAATCTAAATTTTAGTATGTTTTATTTTTCATTCAATAAACTTGTAGTTTCTCTCAACATATTTATTGATACATCACCCATATCTGGGTGAGGGGGTATGTTCTCGTTTAGGGAATGAGAAGGGGTCACCTTGATATGGCTAACGTTTTTCTTGGTTGAGACAGCTAGTATTTTACGGATAACTTGTAAAAACTCCTTTGTAGTATAAGAGTAAGTATCCAAATTGTAAAATATTTCAAATTCTTAATTAATTCAATTAGTATTAATTCCACAGATTGACATTACGCGACGAACGCGCAAAAATTTAATATATTTGAATGACAACATCTCTTAATTTAAAACAAAAAATACTTCAGGAGTATATTAAACTACTAAAATATTCTTTTAAAAAATCTAAACATTTACTGAATTAAAAACAAGACTTGAATTAGGTAATGGTTACTAGTCTGGTTCTAATTTGGTTTGGTTTATCAACCATGATTCATTATCATTATGATTAAACTCAACTTATTACTTGAATAACATAATATCAACTAAAATTTATTTTTGATTTTATCTTAGTATGTTATAAAAATGAAACTCATATTATAGATTTTTTTTTTAACTTTCTATAAAAAAAAATCTGTCATAACAGTTAATTCATATTTGATTGAATAATAAGTTAAGGTAATTTGATTTAAACAACTTAGATGTTATAAGCAATTATATGGAAGGAACCGGATACTTTGTCTTTTGTATTTTTATAAAAAGTTAAATTTTTAACAAACTAAAACTTAAACTTAATCTATTGAAACTTAGGTTGAAATTTGTAACGAGAGCAGTAAAAAAGTACTACAAGACAATTTAAAAATGTTCTATTGAGTGACCTACATTGGCATTTCCTTATACTACAGACTTGCTCTCTGTGGATATCTACCTTACTAAAACTGAGTTATACTCTTACCTGCCGCAGGATTGCCAGGACCTAAGAGGTGTTTGCTGCTGTTGTGTTACATAACTACTGAGCTACCAACTCGAGCGTACAGCATTTATACTCCTTCGACGGATCCGGTATTTTTCCTCCCCGTCCGGTTTCCACGAGACCGTGCGAAAGGTCCCACGCAACCTGTCTCCTTCGCAACTTCGCAACGCCCCCACGTCTGGTTGGTCGCTCCCCCATCAACTTGCTGGTCTAATTGTTCGTCAGTTGGGGGGTGTGAGATTGTATTCATTGGTGCACTTAGCAACGTATTCAGTCACTCGATCAGGTTTTAACGTTCAAACAGGTATTTATTATAATCTGCGTAGGAACTCCCGGGAATGTACGTTATGTTTCTATGACTAAGCTCCTATTACAGTACGGGGTACATATTTTTTCCAAGCTATTATTATTAAAATTTACACTATGAAAGCAGGAAATGTCATATAAAAGTCTATTAATGAAGATAAAATGTAGGTACATATAGCTCTTGAGATGTATACCTGCATGGAAACTGACGACCGTAATTTCTGTAGAGTAAACAATTCCATCAAACTCGGATCTGCCAATAAAAAAAAATTATTCATAATGTATCAGAAAAAAAACTAAATAATTAGATTAAAGCCTGAATATTTACATATTGCTTGATATAAATATTAATTAACGACTTATTGTTCAATAAGTATTACTATATTTCGAAGAATGACGTAATAGTTATTACGGGCAAGTGTAAAAGTTCACAATAATGTTTGTATGTAATATGTAAATTATCCCATATGTAAATTATCCCAAAAATGTATACAATATATGAACAAATCGTATAACACAATAATACTTATATCATGCTAATCCTGTGTCAGCTAGAGCAGTGGTTTTCAAACTCATTTTTCTACTGAGCCTCTTCAATATTTTCCGAATTTTAGCAACTTTTTTTAATATTGCTCGATTTAACTACCTAAGTATCTTGTTTCCGTTTTAAATAAATGTTTCAAAAGCGATATGAGCAAGAATGAGAAAATATAAATAAACGTATGCCACAATTTCACACGATTGAATATTATCCAAACATGTTGCTAGCCAATTGACCTGCCTGCATTGAGTTGAAATCATCACTTTTTTCAAATTCGGTAATTTCTTTATTATTCACTAAGACGATACTTTTCCTTGTATTTACTGGTTAGATTAACGAATATCATGATGTTTTCGTGGGTGTTATGACATCATTCAAAAAAGTATGACTGTCGTCATAACAACCAGGGAAACAAGAAAACATATTCATCTCTAGTTAATTATTAAATTCATTCATATTTTATATATACCCAATGCATGTACCATGTTACTTCTTATACTAAGAGATGACAGGTTTTTAAAAATTAGAGTTATATTAGAGGTAGGCTTTTTTTTTTAATTCGGTATTGATTATTAAAACGGTGTTCGCTAGGCCTGGTCTGCTTAGGGCGAATCGTCCGTCTAGCTTAGGAGAACGAAATTCAAAGATTTGGTACGATATCTTTAATTGCATTGCACCATTGGGTTTTTGACAATTTGTTTCTCCTTTAATTGGTTGCTATATGTGGATCAAAATGTAACATTGTTGACTCGAGCATGTTGTTACTTTTTTTTTTTGTTTACGTTGGTAGGAGAAAAAAAAGAAAACATGGCAATGAAAAATGGAGTATACGCTCATCATATCTGGTTTAGAACTGGATAATAATGCATTGTTAATTAATATGCGTTTATTCCTTAACCCAATGAAGGACCAGGTACCCACATTGTGGGGGCTTGGTCAACCCAAGGAGAGTCTCACGAACTTAGAGGCGATCCAAGGCTGTTATAAATCACATATATTTTCCACCTATAGCTGGATATAGGTTGACTCTCTTTTACGAATCGAACAAATGAAACTTCATTAGGGATTTTTCCCTAATGTGTGCAATGGTGGTGGAATGTATAATATTATTTATTTTATTTTTTATTTGTTAAAAAAAGCACATCCAATTTGGTCCGACTAGATGAAAACCATGGACCATATCGGTTGATGCCCAAATAACATATAGAAATGATTGACATAAATGAAATTCATTAGTCACACTTTTGATTATTGGAGTGCTTTAGAGACTACTACAATTTATGAATACACTGTTATTTATAAATGCTAATACTAGTTTATGTTATGAACTAAATGCGAAATGCTTTTTTTTTTATTTATTTATTTATTTATTGATATTTACAACTGTATAAAAAATACAACAAGTAAATTTGATCGTAATGACATAATGATATGATACAGGATGTAGAGAAACTACCCAGTAGTAGAACTCTAAAAACAGTTTACAATATAAGGTCACGAGGCCATCTTCTTTTCCCAATGCGAAATGCTAAAATGAAAATAAGGTAATGTCAAATAAAAATACTAATGATTTGAATATTAATGATATGAATGTACAATTAATAATAGTGAGCTAATAAAGTTTTATGGAGTGATCTTGATTAAAAATAGGAATGCACCATAAAATATAAAAAT
Organism: Halyomorpha halys; assembly: GCF_000696795.3. Taxonomy (NCBI): domain Eukaryota; kingdom Metazoa; phylum Arthropoda; class Insecta; order Hemiptera; family Pentatomidae; genus Halyomorpha; species Halyomorpha halys. The sequence goes on along the minus strand of NW_027116778.1, from coordinate 159,708 downwards.
AAATAAAATATATAATATTATACTGCATACAATAATATATAAAATATGTGGAATGTTATCAATATAAAAAACTATAAAAAGTAAAAAAACATTAAAACTAAAGAGCAGCTATAGGATACAGTCAAACAAAATGATATAAGAATACGTTAAAAATAAGAATCAAAGTTTATTTAAATAAATCATATGTATAATAAAACACAAATACATCGTTAATTTTAATTGTAATATAATGAATCGGAGTTATTAAGTGGAGTTAAGAAAAACTACAGGCAGATATGGTCATTTGGTGAATCAAAATCAGTTATTGGGAATAGAAGTAAGAAAGTACCCAGTCAACTATTTCTTTTTTATATATTAGAAGATGGTCAGGGTTGCGGTCAAAAAAGAACAAATAGTTTTTAACTATTTAATGTCCGACGCTTCGCCTCACTTTGTAGGGCTTTATCAGAGCTGTTCAAAGCGATAGGTTAAACCGATCTATTTCTTTTTTAGTTTTCTATGTTATTGATATACGAATAAACAGATGGTAGCCCTATACAATTTTGAGATTTTCTACTTTATTACTACGGTGCATCTTTTTCGATGTTTAATGCTGTAGATTTGCAAGTTTTGATAAATGACTATCAGCACTGCCACGTAGCATTCGATTCCATATCTTAATATAAAAAGAATAGAAAGAAAAATTAATATAATTTTCTTATGAAAAAACAACATTGTATGGTGTTATAAATATTGTCTTAATTAATTGGTTTTTAGCAATGTTTATATTATATATTAGATGAGAGATCAGTATGCTGTGTATCATAGCAACCTATTATACTGGCTTAATAAATTAGGCATTTCTCTCTATGGATGTATCATGGATATATACTATTTCCACTTCATCAGCTAAAAAGTAATAATAAATAAAATAAAATAAAAAGTAATTTCAAATTTTAAAAACTATAATAAAGATAAAAAACAAATATTTAGTTAGAAGAAAGTATTGCGAAACATGCGCATGATGTTTGGGTCAGTTAAGAAAAGCATGAAGACAATTAAGCTGGGCTCGCAGTGGGGGTGAAAACAGTTTAACAACCCTAAACAAAAATACCACCGAAGGGAAATCCTTACTTTGTTTTTTCCGGCGAGGGTTAGGGTTGACCTAATGGGGGTGAGCCACAAAGGGCTATTTAGGGCAAAAACTCCTAAATAGTCCGATCCTTGTCCTTTTCTCTGCTAATGTCCTTATCAGTTTTTGTTTTTACACACTTTATTTTAAACATTAATTTTTAGAGTAAATATTTAGCATTATAATTTTTTTTTTTTTTTTATGCGTAAAGTGAAGGAAGTGGAGTCATTTTGATATAAGCAATAGATATGGATAATTATTGTTATTGTAATAAACAAAATATCAAGAGTGAGAAAAAGTTTATTCAAAAACAAAAAGTTGTGTTGCCTAACTTAATTGGTTTGTTTGCTACACAGCATAGTTATTCAAATCTATACAATTTTTTTTAAGTCTTACAATATATAGGCATCACAAGTAAACAATATATAATAAAAGTATATGACTTTTCTTTATTTCATCGCTTTGGCTCTTTTATCTTTTTTCTTCGTTCTGTAAATTGAATAAAATCATAATAAGTAAAGTAGTGTATAAAAATAGGTTGACAGGCTATGATATATTTTGACTTTGTCAAAATAGCCTGCAACATTTTAATGGTATTGTTAGCTTGAGAATGGCTGAAACGTAGGAGCTACAAGGAAATAAACATGTTGAGACTATATAGAAATTTTTTCTTTATTTATTTTAATTTATGAATTTTTAATTTAAATATGCAAGTAAATAAATATTACCATAAATAAGAATACAAGTAAATTAATAATAATTACAACTTAAGATACTAATAATAAATAAGGCTTAAATTTGTAGTAGTTACTGGTCCCACTATTTTACCCATACTACTGTTAAAGTATTCCAATCTGAAGCAAATAACTTTATGCTTCAAATCACGATGAATCTGACCATGACATGCATTTAAGAATGCCAAGAGTAGCTGTTACACATGCAAAACACCCTTCTCATAACCTTAGGTTGAAGGGCCTACATATAAATGGGCACGAAACACGTTTAGGTTGGGAGTGAACAACCCTCTACCATTTAACTGCCCTCACACATAAATGTGAAATTTTCCAAGGTTCGGTGGAATTCATTAATTCTAACCGACTTGTTTGAACAACTGGCTGGAGTTGTATATACTTGTAGGCTGTTCTTGCCTCAACATTTGAATAAAGAAAAACAAAATCTTGAACTTCTTCCTTACTACATTTCAACAAATAAACCTCGCTAAAAGCCCTAGAGGACATTTACCCAAAATATCCGACTATTAAAAAATATAACTAAACCGTCGGCCACATCAAATCGTTTCAATCGCAGGGAGGAGGTTGTAGTAGCTAGATTGAGAATAGGACATACAAATCTAACTCATTCCTATTTCATCAATAAGGAGCCAGCGTCCATATTGTCTAACAGCCAGCCACATCTTTCAGGAATGTCATTTCTATACTGCGAGGTTAAGTAGATTAGGTGTGGGAACGAGTTTATTGGAGACCCGAATGATGAAAGAAGCTACTTAACCAATTAATTTTCTTAGGAAGGAAAACCTAGTGAACAAGATTTAAACTTTAATTTCGAACAATAAACTCCCTAACCACCCAAACCCACTAGTTTCTAACCTTGCTTCCTCTTCCATTCCTGGCAATCCTCCGAGCGCCTGAGAAGAAGATGGTCTCGTGACCTTATATTGTAAACTGTTTTTAGAGTTATACTACTGGGTAGTTTCTCTACATGTTGTATCATATCATTATGTCATTATGATCAAATTTACTTGTTGGATTTTTTATATAGTTGTAAATATCAATAAATAAATAAAAAAAAATCGAACACAGTTAAATTTAAATTGAGGTAAATGAAATAAAAACCGTGGGCGTGGGGAGGATTTCGCCAAGGGGGGAGCAGGCCTCAGCCCATTACACACACAAAAAAAGTTTAAGAATGAAACGTTGGGTTTAAAGAAAGATATCTAATGCCGCATTCCAAGAAATAACCCCGCCATTTTACTTTTTAATCACATCATTACTTTTTAAATTTTTTATTACCTACAATCTCAATTAATTATTGAAAATGAAACGACTGAATTTAAATCGTTAATAACAAGGTTTACGTACAATGTCTCAAACATTGAAAATATAAGGCAGTTTTGCAATTATCTTTGATGATGTTTTGGAGGCCACCATATTTCTCTTTCATAAAAAAAAAATTTTAATCTGTACCACTACAACCCATAGAGGTTCAGGGGCTCAGTACTTTGTAAGAAAGTGCTGTTAGTAAACCAACGGTTGTACAAGGAGATGATTTGGTCAGAATCACACTCGACAGCCAGATTTCTGCCCAATTGAGGGTACCCAATTTCTGAGGCTGGTTGGATCCCGGGGAGTGCTCCAGAACCCACAGGGCTGACTCATGGCTATGGTGTAACAGAAACATTTTTTTTGCCTAGCCGGATTAGTACCCGGAAACTAGTAGCATCGCACCTTAACGGTACTACTGCGCTCCTTTCCCTGTAATTACCTTCCTAATTAAAGCATGTTTCCAGAAAGAAGCCATGTATAAAATAAGTTTACTATTTTCATTTTCTTTTTATGAGCCCTAAAAATCTAGAGGGGGGGGGGGCTGTGGCTCCCCTCTGCCCATGATGGGCGTTGATGACCTTTGGTTTTACGCCCTAAGTCCTAATGAACAACATCAACAAATACACATATTTTGCCTTTTTTGGCATTATACTTTTTAAATTTTTAAATGATCAAATCTTAATGGACACCTGTAGCTCCAAGTTTTAATTTGGACTCCTACCTACTATAACCTTCTTAAGCAACAACTTCCAACCACCACACGATGACATTGCTTGATAGTGGAGTGGGATGTTCGGAATCCAAACTGGTGATCAGGGATTATATGATTGGAATCCAGGATGGGGTGTAGGCGTTTCAAAATGAGTTTTTCGAGGATTTTGCCCATGACCGGTAATGGAGAGATAGGGCGGTTGGAAGATGGATATTCTTCATCGAAAAAGACTTCCGCGCAGTACATTCCGCGCTCCAGTTATATAAATTTAAATTTTTATATCTTTAATTATGTTATTGTACTTACTTATTTAATTACCTATTCATGGGTTTTATTTGCCACTTCTTTCATCACCTTATTTTCATTAATTTTCACTCTCTATAGTTATTTACTTTAATCCTTTTGTTTTGATTTTCTTGTATTTACTGGCTGTTATTTTTTTTTTCTTAGGCCTGATGAAGGCTAGAAGTTCTGGCCGAAACATTGGCACTATTAAATAAATTTTATCAATCTATTTGTGTTATCTTCTGACCCCATCCCTAACCACCTTCTAATAATAAATAAAATAAAAAGTAATTTGATCTGTTTGACTAAAGTAGAAAATAAATGTTTCTTATTTCTAAGGTAGTTATGACAACATTAAGAATTTAATTTCACAAGTCTATATATATAT
>NW_027116778.1:103532-155063 GCF_000696795.3 Halyomorpha halys | reverse complement strand
GTAATATATACCTAACTATAATATAAACATGAAAATAACAATCGGCAAACACAAACAGTAAGCATTACTTTTGTATTTTGTATGATTCGTAGCATGCCGCAACTAATACCTCTTAATTAAGTTATATATATTTATATAAGGAATATGAATATAAGTAAAATACAAGAAAATTAATTATTTAGGGATTTTCTGCTCTTGATGAAAATGTTATTAATTCATCATTTCTCAGAAAAGGCTTTTCATTTAATGAGCGAAAACTCAGTTTTCCTCGTTACTTTCCTATAGGATTTTCATCGCACGAGACTAAAAGAAAAACCTTCGTTAGCACAACATGTTATTAGAAGGCCGTTGATTAATGTACCTTCGACAGTGTATCCACAGAGCCCCATTATACTCGCGGGTCTCATTACCTTCGCGCCAGTCTTTAAGGGCTGAGTCGGCGGGAAAGCGGTGAAACTTTCTTATCGACCGGGAAACTGAAATTTTCCCAGCTAATTAGATCATCAGCTTCAAAGGAAATTAATTTCTCTACGTGTTCAATTAATCATTTATGCTTCGGATAATTTAACCCGCGCGTTGGCCTCGCCGTCTTGGTTCCTTCGCCTGAAATGGCAATTTATCAGTGCTTCAAGGTTCACTATTCTTTTATAAGACCACGAGGATTTTGTTTTAAGTATTTGTTGGAGCTGTTGGTTCACTTGTCTCATAAATTTATGAGCTTGCAAATAATTCTCGAGATCACAGGTTATTCGCATCATTTTGTCCACGATAGTTCATTTATCGTCAGGAACTGACTGATTGAAGGTGACTTAAAACCTGTCGTAAAAGTTATAGAATTCCACGAATATATCAATGCGATGAACGAAAAAAAGAAGAAAACAAAAATGAAAATTAAAGTACACCATTGTTAAATTGAAAACTATATTTCTCACCAACGATGGTAATTATAAATTATTTTCGATAGTCAGTCTGCTGGAAACATAATAAAAACATACACTAAAAAGTTTTTTTTATTACTTCAGTCAAAGTTTCGGTCTAGTCTGTAGATCAACTTGAGGTGAAAAACAACTTCAGTAGAAGTATTATTTAAAAAAATATTATATTCATGTATACTAGGATCGACCTCAAAATATTTATAAATAGTTTATTAAGAACTAGTAATAATTGTACTATTACCCTAATACTGTTACTACTAAGCTAATACCAGTTCTAGTACTAGTAACTTGTTATTTTGAGGATAACTAGAATACAGACTTTTTTAAATTGAACTCATATATACTAGGACGACAAGAAATAAATCATGCGAAAATATGTTTCATTTAAATTTCACCGTGGCCTATATATGATCATGACCCTTTTGTTCTTGACCTCGTACGAACCAAATTCTCAAAATTCCATATAAATCTTCCCAACCATCCTAATCCTTTCCTTCAAACCTTATCTAGTTCTACCCATTAATACAGTCCACCTAGAAGGTTGAAATGGCCAAGACACTTATAGTAAAATAAAAATGGACAATTGGAGTTTTACAATGGTGAGATTCACCACTCAATTTGAGTGTTTGCGGCTTTAGCACACTTGCTCAGTCTCTACTTCTTTTGAGCTCTGCTCTACCCCTCACACGTGGAGGAAAGAGTGGGCTAAGGGATTCTCACGTCGATTGTGACGTGATTGTAATGTACTTGTAATTTAATTGTACAATTGTATATACGATTGTAAATGTGACTGGAGATTATATTATTTTTATTATTATTTTATTTTATTAATTTATTTTTTCATTCACATAGTTTTATTATGTTCATTTTCTTTATCCTTTTGTTTGTATATATTTTAAGAGAGATTTTATTTATTTTATATACTTCTTTTTTTTTTTTTTATTTCTTTCATTTATTTATTTATTTTCATTCTTATTTTATTTTATTTTAGTATGAATGTGATCATTCATCACTATTACCTATTGCCCACATAGTGTGGCAGATTGTAATATCTATCAATTAAATAAAGATTTTGATAAATTGTTTACCTTATTTATCATTAGTTGCGTTATTTATACCCATAGTTTTGCCAGTAGCTAGGTACAATGGTAATAAACCTGAACAAAAACAATGTAAAAAAAAATCATGATTTTACATCCTAGGTTAGTCAGGTAATCTTAAGGCAGATCTGCATGTTGGCCACTCGCCACGAATCGGAGGCTTGTACAAACGCTCGCTAAACAAAGGAACCGTCCGAGGGGACAGTGTTTTTCAGAGAGGCGAGCATGGAGGACGTACAAGTGGTTTTAGCCATTGCACTGGGATTATATTATTTTTATTACAAAAAAAAAAGAAAATGAAAGGAGATTAAATAAAATTAAATATAAATATATAAGATGAAATATAAAACTTATTATAACAAGTAACAACAAACACTTTTAACCAGCTAACAGCTCTCAGTTGCAACTAAACAAAGAACAATGGTGTAGATGCTACAGGAGCGCTCTCACGAACCCCCTTTGACCTATTTCCAAAAAACCAACTCTCGACGGATCGGCCTTGAGCTTAAACAACTCGTACCAGCCAAGCCAAGCCACCCATCCACTTGCTCGCGCATGCCTGAATTCGCCACGGCTTGGCCAACATGTTTTATTTTCCGCCTTTAGAGTGTTTCTGAAGAGTTTATTATGTACTGAAATGTATTAAGAACTAGTAATAATTGTACTGTTACCCCAATACTGTCACTACAGACTAGTAACTGTCTAAGACTAGTTGTAGTATTAGTAACTTGTTATTTTTAGGATGACAGGAATACAGATTCTCAAGGGATGCCAGTTTTTTTTTTCTTGATAGTACTGTCATGAATGTGAGACAGTAGGACAGCGTGACATTAAACTTAATGACTGTCATTTCCATTAAGCCCAATCATTACTACTGTTGATAACGTAAAGAAGGTGTAATGGTTTATTGTCAAGGCTTTACCGCTTTAACATATACTGCCCACTGTCTAGGCAGACCTAGTGCAACAGTACCGCCAAGCCAGTGAATGCTGTCAACAGGAAAACTATCATAAATTCTACATTGTAATGCTGCGTGGACTGTAAACTAATTCCGTGTAAACTGCCATTCGTGCTGTTTTTTGCACCTCCAATTGTAGTACAACTTATGGGCACCATATACCTGGTTGTGGAAGTATTTTGTCTGCATTATGAAATATTTAATTATAGAATATTTTTTATTCTACAAGAATACTTTTTAAATTTAAATTTGCAATAAATCGTATTTCTATCTTTGTCCCATTAATCCTAAAATATGGTGACCGACAAAATAAAAATTTTTACAATGTTCTAATGTTTGGTAATTATATCGTTTTGCGTTCAATCCAGAACCTCTTACTTCAACTTAATAACAATATTATTCTCTTAGGAAAATAAATTTCCTAAAGATTCTTTCAGTAATTTATAAAATAATAAGCCTTAAGGAAGCCCATGAAACAAAAACTTTCAAATCTTAAATAATCTTTGTTAACACGTTCAATGACCGAAAGCGTCATTAAGAAATGTTTTTCATTGACGGCGGAACATGTAACGTACCATATGTAGGTAGCTAAGTGGGCCAATATGACACTTGTATATTTAGTTTTTAATAATGTCTCACATACAAGACTGAAACGACAAGAAATTGCTCGTAGATTTGGATTGCTATAACACCTACTTGACAAACTAAAAAATTCACTACAAAAAATTATTATGCACTATGATAATTAGACCAATTTGATCTCCCGCGTCCAATCCTTACAATCCAAAATCCTACGTAAAATCCTTGATGCTCCTTGTTATGTTACAAATAAATCCATCCACATAGACCTTAACATCCCATTCGTTGTAGATTTGGCCCAAAACAGATATGCGTATTTTCATTCCCCATTTCATAACCCATTCTTAGTTTTTAATTTCTCATTCTTAAAATTCCCTGATAATCATCCGAGGCGTCTGACAAGAAGATGGCCACGGGACCTTCTAATTTAAACTAATGTTTGAAGTACCACCAAGGGTGGTTCCTTCCCAAGATTTTCATGTTTAAATGAAACATTCCCCTTATTTACTTATTGTATTTATTATTTGTACAGTTGTAAATTACATAAAATAAATAAATTTAAAAAAATGTCAAAATAAATTTCATAAGATCTGGACCTTGTTTCATTTATTTTTGAGCTTAATTCGAATAGAACTGAGCATTTTTGAATTGGGTCTGATTACTTTTGGAGTAAATGGCTTGTACGAGTATGTTTCATATCTTACACAATTGAAGACAGAAATATATAGTACAGCTCATGGAGGAGACGAGGCAAGGCAGAGCGCGACATCATTCCGCTTTTCAAAACGCCATCTATAATTGATCTCTGGAACAGGGCTTGGTGCCTTTGATGAGGCCTATTGTCAGTGGTGGAGCTCCAGGCAACTTTCTCAGAGTTATTAACAACACAGCGGGAAGCGAGCGATAATTTAACTTCTCTTAAAGGAGTCGATTCTTGCAGGGAATTGTTTTAGCAGGCGGCCGTAATTTATGCTGAATGAAAGCTAATTTCCTCACATAAATAACGGAGTGGAGGATGAGTGTCGACTGGAAAGTGGGGAAGAGGGAGTGGAGGAGAAGGAGAAGGAGTTCTCCAGGAGGGGGTGTTCCAAGAACTTGCCGAGAATGGGATCCGTAACTTTATTACATGATTCATGATCCCGGGGTTAATTTTCATCGGTACCCCGCCATGTTGGCTAAGATGAAGACAAAGAGGTCCTCGAGAAGAGGCTGGGACTCGGAGCTGGCAGTTATTTCCAAGCGGGCCCTATTGTGCCTCTACAACCAACATCCATCACTGGCAACTTACAATTTATCCTTCATACTCCAACGCAACTTGCTAATCTAACTCCGCTCTATATCCCGCTCTCCTTCCTTAACAATATTATCCGTTAGTTTATGCCATATAGTTCAAACTAGTATTAATATTAACAATATTAAATTATGAGAGTTATTTCCTCAATACTTAAAAAAAAAAAGTAAAAACATTTTTTAAGGAAAAACTATTTTAATCGATGACAATGTGGTGTTTTATTTTTAAACGCTCAATGTCGATTAAAAGTTTTTAAAATTTTATTTTAATCGTTTTCTTCATGACGTACAAATATCTCTTTAAGTACTTATAAATATTACTACCATCGTATTTTCTCAAATAGTATTTGTTTGTAGGTTTATAACATACCTACGAACCATTTTTTTTTTAAATCGGTCGTGTCTTGCTATAGAGCTGGTGACTAGATTTTATGGTAATTGGTTACGAATAATGCACCACTAAGCAATCGTAAAATAAAAAGCTTAATTTTTGTTACAAACATTTAACATGTTTATCACACTAAATTCATGTAAAAGAAATATAACACCAAGCCATATTATTGTTAAGAGTCAAAATTTATTATGTAAGGAATAAAAATAAAACGAAATAAAGCAGTAATAAGTTTTGCATAATACATTTATCAACATAGCTTCTCAGAATCATCTACATGACTTTAGAGAAGATTGTTTTCTACCACCTTCCTCACCATCAGTTATTGCTATCTATGTCTGATATCTGCATTTATGATTGTGCAATATTTACTTCATATTTCAATAGTGTACAGTTTCAATGGTCTTTTTCCCCACTAGTACTACACGCTGCGAAGGCCACTTGCAACTTCGACAACCATTCATTCCTATGATCTGCTGTTTCCTTTTTGTCTGAGATGGCTAGGAAGTACTGAACATCATCTGCTATTTCATTTGTCCCGCCTACAGAACTATTGTCTAAATTGGTAAAATTTACTTTATTAAAGTAATAAATTTTACCTATTTTCCTTAATAAAAAATATTAACTGTAGATCAACCAGTTGTACGAACTTGAATTTAAATTATAAGAAAACAAGAATTTGGAAGAAATGAAGGGTTTACAATTTCTGTAATTTTAAAGATGCTCTTGTATTGATTGTTTTACATAGGTTTCTATAATGAAAGCAGTCTATCATTTATCGTTTATTCAGTTATATAAGTCATTAAGAGTAAACTGTTTGTTTTGTTTTGTTTGTATGATAGTTTTCATGACTACAGATTATTTTTACTCAGCCTAAAATGGTTTAAGTATAGATAATGAACTCAGCATCAATACATTTGGGGTGTCTACAAGTGATGTGGCGGTAGTAGGTCCATAAGAAATGAAGGTTTACTTTTAGAAACGTCCAAACACTAAAATATGTTAATACATTAAAGGTTAATTCAATGAAAACAACAACAACATAAAATACTTGAATTATATTTATTATGCCCAACACCCCCAAAAAATATTGTATAATGCCTGATAACAAAATAATATATTAATGATAATGTAACAAAGGTTCAATTGATACAGCAAACATATTTATTCAATTAAGTGCTAAAAATATTTTAGCTTCCAGTAGCAGCTTCTCGAAAGACTTATGACACTGTACCTAAAGATGGTGGTTAATATCTCGTTAGGTGAATACAGGATATTGGAGTCTTGTCATCGAAAAGCAATACACTTGTGGAATTACAGAAGTAAGAAGCTAGCTGGAGTCATTCAGTGTGGTCTCGTTGCGAGATGACTTTTAATCCTAACGTATATTTTGGATTTGAGCACAGATCCAATGATTATTTTCAGTAATATATAATACACACATACAGAACCTAATTAATAACTATACCATAAATAAAAAAATTACAATTTTTTATGACCAAATTGTTAGTGTCGAATATGAATATGCCTATGGAATGAAACGGTTGTTAATTTAATTTAAAGATAAATTATATCAAGCCCATCTGCATAACCTTCACGCCTAACCATATAGTACTAGAGCCCAAGAGGAGAAAAAAGGAAATTATTTCACCCCAATTTTTTATTACTTTAATAAAAACCATCTATAATTACTAGTCAAATTTAATAAGCCTGCTAGACATAGGTCGGGAATAAAAAATGGTGACTGTTTCATAACGTTAAAACAATATATTTTTTATTCGGAGCTCTAAAATTACCGACTACACTAGAAAACCTAAGAAAACATTATTTGAAGGAGATTGAATTTGCTAAAATATAAACCATAATAGAGCTATTTATGTTCAATAATTCTCGAGATATAGCTTTTTAAAAAGCAAAATTTCATAAAAAATACAAACAAGTTGGTGAGTGTATTTTGAGAAATCTATATCTCAAAAACAATCCGATGTACAGATTTCTATTAGTACTCCATTAAAGCTAGTTAAATGTAATATAAAGTAGTTTATGACGTTTATTTTCGTAAGAGTAGTAGTTTTTATGTGTTCGCAAATTTTTATATGCGATTATCACAAGTCACATTACCTTTATTCTGAATGCTAGCAGATGCATGTGCGTCTTATGGTTCCAGAGATTTATTTTTTCAAAAATCAAAAATTTTATCCTAACAACTAAAAATTAACATTTTATGAATTAATTTTTTCAAATATCATGAAAACTACTACTCCTAAGAAGATAAAGGTTATAAGCTATTTATAGTACATTTAATTTTCTTTAGTTTGAGTGCTAATAGACATCTGTTTGTTAAATTGGTTTTGAGATATAATTTCTTAAAAATAAATTAACTAACTACTGAATTTTTAATGCATTTTTAATGAAATGTTTCTTTTTAAAAAGCTATATCTCGGGAACTAGTGAAGATAAATAGCTCCCTGACCTATACATGGCAGACTCGTCAATTTTGATTAGTAATTATGCATAGCTTTCGTTAAAGTAATAAAACATTAGGGTGAAATAATTGTCCTTTATTTACCCTCGAACTTTTACTAATATGTTGCTACAGTAAATGTTATCATACTAAAGTACCAAGTACTGTTGTGCAATTTTCTGTACTGTACCCAGCAGGGTTTATCCTTAAAATCAACTTTTTTTTTTTAATTTGACTTGTTGTAAATTGATAGGTCAACTATTCGAAACAAATTGAAAAGGACCCTGTAATTTGCGGGATCCTTGGGGTTTTTGTCTTGGACTGTAAAGTGGTCCATCGTAACAGGAGGTGGAGGAGACTATTGTGACTCCGAAGAGAACAAAGACTGACGCAATAAGGCTAATTAACAATTGTCTTAGCTGCTATTGAGAATTTATATTCAGGGCACCGCCGGTGGCAGATATTCCTCGGGCATTCTCTTCTCCTTCGCCATTGTTCATCACGTAACCCCACCATCCACTGTCTTCAACTTATTTCGTCCTCCTTTCTCTCGCTTGATCGATGTCGCTCCGTCTCACTCCTATTCTGCCGGCTTCTCTCATACTATTCCACCTCGCTTTTGTGTGGGCATAATTTGAGTTTCTAGGAGAAAAGTCGACGAATCCAAAGTTTTACCATTTGATGGTATTCATGACTTAGATTTGATATTTTCTATATGCTTCTTTTGAAATGTTTTTCCTTAAAATCCATCATTAGAAAGGTACATTAAGGGATTAAATAATGTTAACCGCCAGGAGTTAGTTTGCCCAAAAACCAAACAAAAACAAAAATTCCATTTTATTAATATTAAAGAGACGTACAGACGATCACGTAGAAATATAGTGATTGGTGTGATATTGTAATTTGTGCAAACCAATCTATTTTCGCCATTTATTTTTGCAATTTTCAACAAAAAAAATCATAAAACTGTTTACCAAGTATCTTTTCAGTAAACTTGGGAAGAAGTGAGGTTTTCGAAATAAATGTGTACTCTCCTCGGTGGGGCATATTTAGCTGCATATATCGGTTTTATTTTGGAATGGATCTTTTCTAAAGATATTACCGCAGACTCGCTCAATTGTGATCCCACTATAGACTGTCCCCAAAGTGAGTGGATTGTCAAATAGTTACCACAATCTATAGAATACGTCAAATACAAAATAAAATCCTTATCTTTTTGTTGGTTGTGACATTCTTCAAGGGAAGAAGCCATATTATACACTAAATATTTATTAAAAAAAAAATAATATATTGTAAATATTATCTAAAATGGGCGAAATAAATAAATTTGGTATTTTCGGCTTATCACCTTTCAGTGATACCAATAGATATTGGTACTATTTTGTTTGGCTATGTGAAAAATAATTAAAATATTACAGGTTGTCAAAAATAAAAACATATGCGTTGTTCGATCAATCACTTTACATTTTTAAATTGTAAAAGAAAATGGACAGCACATAAAGCTGGTCCGGAATAATAATGACGTAACTGTAAACTTTCTCAAATTGACTTTAATTTTGTTGGCAGGCTCAATAATCCATCTAATAGACGTTTGTCGACATAATTGTACTTACAAATTCGCATTGGGAGAAGAATTACGTCTATTCGCAAAAATCCAGTAAATCCATTTTGGAGTCCATTTAACAATTTCACCCAATTAAAGCTCTATCCTATTAACATAACAATTAACTCTTATAAATATAAAAATCTTACCCTTTTGACGGTTGGCGAAGAAGTGGGGAAATGTGTACTCTTTCCCTCTTTCTAACGTGTCTGTTGTCATCCTAGTTTCAATCAAGACACTTCCCTGTCTGTTTATTTGTTATTTTAATTATTTTCTTAATGCTTCCTTTTACTTCTTACTATGCCTCACCTTTACCACATTGACTTCATCTGTTTACCTTTTACAACTACCTCTTTACTATTTCTAACGATTATTTTTCTACAATTTATTACTCTAGTTCTGTATTTAGAATTCTATCACACTTGGCTATATTTATTAGTAACTAGTTTTCAATAAACCTAGTATACTTCCTTAAATTATCATTATTTCTTTTATATATTTAATATAAAAATATTTTTTTTTTACATATTTTCTTATTTTCTCTGTATATTTATTTTAATGTTCTAACAATTCTTACAATATTTGTATCTTGTTTTCATTTAGCCCTGACGAATCCCAGCAAAGTGGGACGATACGTTGGTTAACAATCAATAGTTTGTTTTTATTTAAGTATTTTGGTACCTTTATTGACCGCCACCCTTATACTCTCTTATATAAGTATTAGAACAGTGCTAATGACTTTCACGTCTCTTTTCAATGCTCAAAACAATTTTGAAATATTTTTTATTTTATAGATTTTTTTTTGGGCTAGTTCTGAAGATTAATTCATTAAAAAAAATTTAGTGCGGTGCGCGTATCACACTACATTTAATTACCCCTACTTTGAGTTGAAATTATTTAAGAAATTTACATGGTTGATTGGTTTTACTGCAATATCCCTTCTTCCACTTCTTACGTTCCCTGAAGGCTCAGGATGAAGAGGTAATAAAGGTGTTTCAGAATCAGTCAGTGATGACGTAGAGGGTGAATTGCTTAGCTCCCAAGTTTCGTTTTCCATGTATACTGGCACCAGCCGATTTCCTCCAGTCTCTTTTTGCTTTACATGGCCCGATTTATGAAATTTTCTTTCTTTTTGAAGTTATACCTATTTACCGAAAAAATCACTGTAATACAGTGAAAAAAAATGAAACCTGCTTCTTTTTTTTCTATTCCTCATTGTAGGTCCGTTCATCGCAGGTGAACTTGTCAGCCTCTTACTGGCGACAGTAATACTCCTGTACATTCTATATTTATTTTTTATAAATATTATTTTCCGAAAAATAACTATAGCATATTGATCGAACACCTCGTCGAAAAAACCTATATAATTCATTTCAAATTTTGGGTTTTCCATTGACAAGAATGTAAAATGGGTAGTAAAATAACAATGTAAAAAATCAATAGTAAACCAAAAGGAGCTTCAAATAATTACAAAGGAGAAATAAATTTGTTGACAATAATTACAGCAGAGGTAAATCTATTTTACGTATCCTCTTTGCTCATGCCAGATATGGCAAACATGTGACATCAGTACATACATACAAACATTTGTGCTTGTAATACAATGGTTAGGAGCACTATGATCTAAAACATTTCTAATTTATATTTCTTGGCAAAAATCATGCATTATTTTGATACAAAAGGGATTTATCAGAAAATGGACAGAGTGAATTTTTTGTGGAACAGCTCGTAAACAAAGTTAGAGAATAAAGGACAAAGGAAAACAAATAATAATGCTGTAACTTGGTATCCACCATATTTTATAAATTACTGTAGACATCTCTGCTTTGTCATATTTCTTGGGTAGATTTTGTTCCATTCTTTCATCATTAAGTGGAAGTGCTCACATCTAAAAGATAATATTTGATAATATTCTAGTAAGCTTAACTGAAATAGGCCTAAAATGGAGGCATTATTATTTTCTAATTAGAACAAAATAATTGAATTTTGTTTTACTTTTTAGAAATTTATTGAAGAAAATATTACACTATAGTTAGTTATATCATGAAGGAAGAACTTGTAATTTAAAAACTACCATTTCCAACCCCCCATCACCACGGAAGAGCCCTAAAATTCCTCTTTACTCCAACCCCCCAGTGACTAACCCCAGCCGACGTAAAGACATCAGAGTGACTGTCATCCCCTAACAAAGACACTAAGCCCTAGAAATAAGGGTCTCATCTGGGAGCATCTCTTCTTGACAATTACAATCTCGTCAGCTCGTACAGTTCTTGGAGGTTCACATTTGTGTCAGAGGAGTTGATTAATAGTGCCTACAAAACGTCCCTGTCTGCCGGAGTTAGCTCGTCACTCCGTCCGAGGTTTTACTAATTTGATTTGGGCCCCGTCCGGGAGGTGTCAGCCCCAAATTGCCGAGTCTCAGTCCATTTTCCAGTCGATGCATCATCTTCCTCTTAGTTTCGCCTTCGAGTTGATCGGCCCCCTTGTCCAACTGAGGTGATTGTAGTTTAATATTCCCTTTCATTATAAGTTTATCCGATAAGGTAAGGCAGTTATGAACTTTCTTTATTACTTTGGACACTAAGCAGATGATTGGGTTTTTTAATTGAGGATTATGAAGCAATGAAATTAAAAACAACTAGTTTGATGAACATTGATAAAAAAACTAGTTGTGAAAACGTATGCGGATGAAATGAAATAAAGAGTTTTAAAAGTATCTCAAGTATTATTTCGGTAATATGTATTGAACTTACAGTATGTCCAAATGGAAGTTTTTATGAAATATGTAAAATATGTAACTCATAAAGAAATGGAAGATTAAAGGCGAAATTTGTTTCAGGCGAGTATACTAAAAGAAAGGAAAAATGCTTGCAGGACCTTATGAAGTTATCCAAGTCCTTCGAATAAAGAATGGGAATAACATCTGTGGGAGGGTCGGGAGTTGGAATACATTGGTTCGCGGATTTCGCAAAAAGCTGCTAGTACAGGATTTAAAAAGTACGGTCATCTCCTTGTCAACAAAGCTAAATATCTATAAAATATGAGAGACTCATGTTTACCTATACCTCAAAATTTTATAAGACTTCTAGATTCTTTTTGAATGTTAAACATTGCCGTTTACGTTAAGCAAAGAACTCCATTTGGATTTTGAAGATGAAGTATTGCGTTAAATAGTTATACAAAATGATAAAAAATCTAATAGTGAATTTAAAATTATCCAACCTCCGCCTGCCAAATATACCAGAATTAATATTTTTTATAATGTAATTAATTTAATAGTTGAACCATTGAAAAGGGTAGTAATCATACTGGATAAATGATTTCTAACAAGTGCTGAACCCTCGGTTTAAGATGCGATATGTTAGTAGTAGGAACATAGGTGGGAGCATTGTGGTGAGCTGGGCCTATGACCATTACCTAGAGAACATTTCACTGACAAAATTGTATAAAGTCAGTTCCGCGAGACGAGAGAAATCGGGTAAACAAGAACAGTGAACTGGGGTTGGGTGAGCTTTCTACACTAAACGAATGGGGCCACTAAAAATATAATGTTATAATATTAGAATTATAGAATAATGACTTAAGATAGAATGCAACCCTACTCGCAATTCAAAATTTATCCGATTTCTATCGTTTTGTTAAACGGAGTGAAGGTGAGAGAGGGACTGAACTGCTCTTTCCCGTTATCATATCAAAATAATTTCACTCACTCTTATATTAGTTGCTAATTAGAGATAGCGGTTTTTCTGCATCAACTTCTTGTGGGAGAGGAAAATTTTAGATTTTCCAATATACCGCACACCTCCAGAAGAAAATGAAGTCTTGCCATTCATTTCAGAAAAATTCAGCCAGGGAAATTTACCTTATTTCCCTTATTTATTTTATTTATGTCTCTAAGCAATTTTTAGTGTTACAATCATTTAACCCTTTGTGTTCATGAATCATTTCAAAGTGATTTGGAGAAACCAACCCAAAAAAAATGCTGACTAATCTCCATTGTTTGTATGTTTTTATAATCTGTAGCAATATGAGGAACAATTATGGAATTTCAGTAAGTTCACTCTGTCTTGGATGACTTCTTGTCATTCAAAAAATCTTATTTGTGTTGATATTTTTTTTTTATTAGAGATTATTCTTTTAGGATATGCGAACGTCATCGAACTCATCTAACAATAATTGCAATATCTTTTTAGTATTTCTAGTTTACTTCTACCATAATATTGTGGCACACCTACAGGCGTTGTTCTTATTGCCCATAGATTTCTTGTGTCAGAAACCTGGTATCTGCTTCAACAAGTTCTTAGTTATATGGCCATTGAGAAAGAGTGATAGGACAGTTGCGAAGCAGTGATATAGATCTGCTGGGGGTAGACAAAGGAGGAACTGGAGGGAGTGGAGTAGAAGGAGCGAAAGGCAGAAGAGAATGTTATCAGAGAGGCGGTGGTTTCTATCTAACTAGCCCACTTGGAGACAGAGCACGCCCTGTTTATATAAAGATGATAGGGGAATAATTAGAGATAAGGCTGCCTGGGGAGACTATTTCCTCGCCTAATGTTTGTCTTTGTGCAGCTCCACGGTCGTACCCTTCGGCGGAACAACTTCGCCATTGTTAGCGGGCGGTCTATCTGAGGGTCCCCGCCCACTCTGCCACTTCTTCATGGGCTCCTCGCAGAAGAAGTCCAGGCCCGGGGACAAGAAATCAGTCCTTTCTTGAAGTTAATCTATTAGCAGTTGAGATGTTTTATCCTCACCGCAGGAATACTCCAATCAACTGGGCTATAAACTGTTCGACTTTATGCTGTGGAGTTCTGCTACAAGCAGTTTGTGTTTTTGAAGTCAATAGTAAACAGCAAGGCTTCTTAATTGAAATAAATTGTTTATCTGCTATAAGTTTTAGAAAAAATAGTATTTCTATATCACTGGCTTTTAACATAATTTAAGTATAAGTTAAATTGAATTTTTGTCAGATCTCTGATAGTATCTTCAAAATATTACAAATCAAATTTATTTATGTTCATAAAAACATTTTTTTTTTTAATCCGCAACGATCTACAAACAATAATAAAAAAATAAGTTTAGCATTGCTTCATCTCCATTTTTATTTGGTAGGTATATAAATACTAAATTTCGAGGTTTAAGAATAAATATTATTACATATTATGTTTTTTTTTATAAAAATAAGGAAGATAAAAAAAAAATAAATAAGATGAAACCAGATGATGTTTTTCAGGAGTGAAGGAACCAGTCCACGAATTCGCAAAATATGAATAATTGATGTATATAATTTCCAGCAGAAAAGATCCAATTTCCCCCTTCCTTTCCCCCCCTCCCCGCATGCCTATACCATCTATGAACAATCACAAATCTTTGAATCTACAAAAATGCGTTGTATATCAGTACTAAGGAAATATTTCATGAATAATACAATAATATCAAATAGAACATCATTTATATTATCATGTTTGCTTCGATATTTATTTAATCCATACGACATATTGTTTAACCATTATTGTTGTACACAATGATTAATGTACAAAAAGTTCATTAAATGTCCTTTCTGAATGTTCAGTATATGTGCTACGTTTCATTCCGTGGAAAAACTTTACAATTTTTATACAGCTCTCAAAAACCTTAATAACTTTTTTAATATAAGTTAAATTGAGGCCTATCATAATGCAAACATTATTTTCATTATTGGCTAGAGTTGGACTCTAGCCAAGCCACTTTCCGGAAATATTTTGTTAATTTAAAAAAATGGTAATGTAACATTACGGATTTTAGATATAGAGAGTCAGTAAGAGACAGAATATTTTTTTTATAAGAACGAAATTTATATAAAATATAATTTAGATTTAAAGAATAATGGTTAAAATGATTTTTATCATTATACTATTGGTGCACCGTATTTCAAACTTGTAAATGTACCCTGAAGACGAAGGACGGCTTCAAAACGTCGGTGTAATGTAAATATATTTTAAAATTAAGACAAATTTTGGAAAGAAAAAATATGCTTATGAAATATGTTTCAATATTCCAAATATCGTGAAAGCTTCGATATTTACGAAGGTTATAATTATAAAATTATATTTTTTTTAAGTATGGAAAACAATTTTTTTTTATTTAGTAGATTCATTGTAACTGTCGCTTCTTCATTTTCCAATTTCCATGCCTGATTGCACCTGACAGTCATTGGTTCTAACTAATAGCAGAAATAAAATCATCTCTAATTCCTTGACCGATTTTGCCAATCGCCTGTAAATGTTGCGAGGAGAGGGAGGAAGGGTTAGGAAACCCTAGGGGTGTCACTGACCAACTGACCCTTTCGCTGCTTTGATTAGTCACCTAATCTCAAAATCACCATGGCAAAAGTATAAACAATTTTATTTCAACTACAAAATGCTTCGATCATATTATACTTTTTCAATTAAATTGTTTCTATACATTTAATTCAATTGTATTATCTGTGTATGTCCTCATTAAAGAAACTATTAATAATGTTTACATCAACTAAAAATACGTAAAGTATTTTAATTTCTTTTAACATATTATATATTTCTGTCATGATTACAACACACGAAAGAGAGAGAGAAAGAGAGTGAGGGGATAAACATCTACCATCTCCCTTCTATGTCTGTTTACAGAGCCTTCGGAAAACCACTAAATGAGGAAGTATTACAAGATTTTGTTATTGGTTAATTAGCAAATTTCTCCTACTTCCATGAGCTAAGATCTATATTTCGTTACAAAGATTATTTTCCTTATTCGAAGATTGTTTAAATAATTAATTTTGGCGAAAATAGTTGACAAATATATCTTTGTAACTCCACAATTTGAAAAGCATTAATTGAAATACCTTTACCAATTTATTTATTTTTTATAGTTACATTTTCACAATCTTCTCAGGTCATTTGATATTTGAGAACCAACGAAAGTTCTCAAATATCAAATTTCCAAACTTTTTTTTTTTTTTTTCTAATTATTGAAAACTTCTATTGACTGACAACCTCTGTTCCTATTGACAGCAACGTCCCTGTGTTTTTTTGGAATGTAACAAGAAAATGAAAGATTTAAAGATGACAGAGTTATTGGTCTTTTCCAACATCCTATAATTCTATATAATTTATAGAAAAATTAAATGTTCATCAATTATAAATTTCTTATTTTAAATATAATATCAAAAGATATTTGGTGCTATTCAGAAAAGAAACATTACATTTTTTCCTTCGATTAAATATATGATAATTTTGGAATAATTATTGATTTAAAATAATTTTAAAATTTATTAAAAAAAAAAAGTATCCAACTTCATTATTTAGTAATATTTTTACACCATTACTTGACGAATCTAGATTTACGTAATGTTAATCACATAATTTATTTTTAGTTCATTCCTACCTCATTCGATTTTTATTTATTCCTTGAACTATTCAGCTAAGAATTAAAGTAAAGATTAAAATTCTGTACCAGAAATTAAATATCTGGGCATATGATGCCACAGTTAATCAGGACATTCTCTCTCTGCAATTAAGATAGTGACGAAATTAAATATGTAATTTAATGAATACTTGAGTATTAAGGAGGGGAACGGGGTTAGAATAGTTTGAGAACTTGTACCATAAAGGGGCTCATGAGAAAGTTTAATTGGGTCGGTCTAAGAGAGAGCCAAGCTCCATAAATCCAGGCCCAATAACCGCTAGCCGTGACGTATCGGGACACGTCCGATAACTCTCCTTCTTCTTGAGGCGAGGCAATGGATGGCGGTTATCTCGCCTCGGGCTAGAGATAAAACGGGCCCCGCTAACAAACACACTCTCCTCCCGACAATTAAGATAGCAGGAAGCCGAGGACCTGTTATCTGGGGTCTTTGTCTCGCAATGGCTCGGCAGTTAATAACGTCTTACAATCCCAGCCTCTAATAGCTAAGGGAGCCCTCCGGTGTCGAAAATACCTCAAGTCGTGTGCAGATAGCGTATACCTCTGGCATTGCCACTGTCGGATGGATATTATACCGTGGTGGGTGTAACCGATTATTGGAAACGTGAGGATCTTGTTCTGAAGGAACTATCAAATGACTATAAACTGAAGACAATGATTTTTAGGATTGCATTGAATTCGAGTAATGATTAATAATAATTTTTCTTTAGTAAAAACGTTAAAAAATCCAACGAGAACTGAAGTATGAATATGATGAAGTTCTATTTACAGTGTAACCTTGGTAATACGAACTGAACCTATCCAGTTTCAAGACACCATAAAAAACCTAGGGGTGACCTTTGATCAGATTTAACATAGAATAGCCACATTTTCCAAATAAATCGAAAAACCTTCTCAATTCTTGAACAGCTACTAAGATTTCGTGATTCATTTTCTGGAGGTACCCGTCACTTTCTAGTTTCTTCCCTTATTCTCCCTCATTTCAACTACGGATGCCTAGAGTATGGAGGACTATCTATTGAACAGTAAATGAGACTAAAAAGACTAATCAACTGCTTTATAAGATTCATCTTCGGTTTTCCAAGCCGTTCTCATATCTCTCACTACTATTCCGAGCGAAGTTGGCTCTATCCCAGTATCCGAAGACTATTCTTGGTGAATTTTTAATCCAACCCCTAATAACCAAAAAACCTTCCTATTTTATTGACCTCACCATACGTTTATCCATTCACCTGTTAAATACGAGATCCCAACCTACCGACTTGTTTGTCCCTACCCATAGAACTGCCTCCTTTGAAAAATCCTCTTCTGTCCGAGCTACCTCATTTTGGAAATCCTGACCCATATCCATCCGTACGGCTTCGTCCTTAATGTCATTCAAACACCAATTATATATTCATCTCCTCGACTGCTAAACCTCTCTGAACTTGTAAATAATAAACTAGCATATAAGTATGGCTCAATATTTTTCTTTTGCTCATATTTTATTTTATATAAATATTGAAGATTTATTTAATTATTTTCAAAATACATTAATGTAGGCAGACAAAAGTTAATAAAACAGTTCCAAATTGTTATTCTTAGGGGCCAAGTGTTCTTGAATAAATATTGATTTTCGTTCATTCTTCATATTGTTTTTTTATTATTCCATCGTTATTATTCATTGGTATTTTTTTTTCCTACTCTATGACACTGAAGCCCAATTTTTATTTTTTGCAATTTTAATTTGAAGGCCCTCGTTGATTAATATCATAAATAGTTATTTATCATAAATATGGTTATCATTTTGGGTTATGTAGAAATAAAACTTCTATCTTATGGACTAGGCTCGGATTATTATGAAATTGCATATTTTTTAGCGCCTTTTTTTTAGCCACTGAACGAAAATCTTTACGAATTAGTGTACTCAGAGCAATTATCCTCAATTGGTTAACAGATGATCTAAGCCGGTAAAAATGACTTGGTAATGACATTTTAACCTCGGAGATTCATATATGCGAATGAAAATTCGGTTTTTCTTACAATCCTCGATCCGTATATGAATGGTAATTAAGGCATCCAAGGTATAATATTTACAGTACATAAATGATTCTAGTAACTATTGTAACATTTGTAAATTTATGATTACCTTCAAAGGAATTACAAGGTAATAAAATAGCCGCTTCGGAAACGATGACGTATAAGTGGGCAAAGGAAGTTGGGGTGTAACACTCAGCTTTAATAATGCATGGCTGTTGTTAGGAACCGGTGGTGGGGTTATCAAGGAAAAGTTAGCCCGGGGGCGGAGGAACGCGTTTTAAATTCACCGAAGGGGGCCCCAGACCGGTTATAATCGTAAAATGAAAACAAATTGCCGTTTGCCCGTGAGAGCACGTACCCTCGAGTAGTTTCATGTTTATTTTATACGTGCTCTGGAAATTTTCTCCAGTTGGCTGTAGGCGCTCTGGAGATTATGGTTCCGCCGAAACCTCCCCCATAAACTCCCTCCTCGCTGGTATAAATTGCTTTAGTTTACTTTAATAGGCTTTATTCATGTAATTAGATCCGAGGCACGGCGGAGTCTTTGTCGCTAATCTTGTAAAAGATTTTAAGTTGATACTCTGGAGGCACGGAGATAAGTGGATTACTCTCTAAGGCGACCCCCCACCTGAGGAGGAGCCTGAGAAAGTGTCTATGGCGCCCTGGAGTCTTCAAAAGGTTTGTCTCTTTACATGTCTACGAGGTCCGTAACTGGATCATACACCTGTCTGATCTCATATCTTCGTCCCGCAACGAACTCAACTTACCCTTTACGCTTTGGTTACTTTATGAATAAACATCTGGTATCCTCGCTGTGTCAGGAGAGTATGATATGATTAAATATTTGTATTCAATAAGGATATTGATAGCAGTACTGTTCTCCGAAATATAAATGAAACTGTTGACTAGCTTGACTAAAGATATCGATATTATAGCTGAGAATAACAACATTTTTATAATATTCACAAAGGCAATATTCTGACAAATATAAGCTGACCGCTAGAAAACGGATGGATTATTAAAAAATGGTCGCAATGCAGATTACGCCTAATGTTGAAATGGATTTGGATGAGATATCACAGAGGAGAGAGGAAGAGTTATCTCAGGCGTTTATTCCTCTTAATTCCATAACGTCCATGAAAAGCCTAATATTTCTTCAGATTATCTGATATTTTGCTATATATCTTTGGGAGCGAGTGGCTCAGTTGTAAGACGCTGTGTTACTTAGGCAGAGGTTCGAATTCTAAATATACACTTATAGCTTAACAAATATTTCCATAATTTTCGCCTTTTCTCAACAGAATTGTTTGTATTTTTCTATTGTCATAAAAATTAGTATTTCAGGATTTCTAGAGTTTTGGAATAACGAATAAAAATGTTGTTCCTGCCAAGAATATAGCTGTTTATCACAAGAAATGAAGCCGTAATGCAATATGGAGACACCGGGCTTATCCCGAATCGGATGAATCTATTTTTTTCTTTAGTTATTAATTATTTTTTTAAATATTATATTTTAATATTTTTACTGCGGGAGCGCGGTGGCACCGTGGTAAGGCACGATGCTACTTACTCCAAGGACTCGGCTTCGAATCCAGCTGGGTAGAAAATTGTTTTCTCTTACACTTTAGCCGTGAGTCAACCCTGTGGATTCTGGAGCCCTTCTGGAGTACACCCAGCCTCATAAATTGGGTACCCTTAATTGTGTAAAAATCTGTCCAATAAACTTCCTTGCCCAACCGTTGGTTTATGCACCCATATGGGTTATGGCATACCGTTGGCACCCTTATGGGTTATGGCGGTACAAATTTAATTTATATATATATATATAACTTTACTAATTAAAAGTACAAAATGATCAATTAATGTACAGTTTAGAAAAAAGAAAAAGAAAAAAAAATTATTCCTAATAACGAGAAATTAACATTTTGTGGGTTTATTGTGGTAAAAAATATCATGTAATGTATTACTCCCTTAAAGAAAATCATTATAAACTACTTTGTAATATATTGAGTCGTTTCCGATGAAATATTTCTTTTTACAAGAAAGGTTATTTAGTAAAACTACTTTATGAAATCAAAACATTATTATTCAAAATATTAACTCTCATTTTCTATTCATTTTTCACTACGCGTTATCAACTTTTCAATTACAAAACTGAAACATTCAGGAGTTTGTGAAGAAATGAGGTCACAAAATGCGTTTTTTACCTGATTTTAAAAAAAATTACCTTTGAGAAAGATATCCAAACTTCTGAACAAACGGAAATCTGTTGGAAATAAGTTTGGCGAATAAGGTGGGTCCGAAAGGACTTCGTAACACAGCTGGTTTAGTTTGTTCACAGTCTACCGTGAAACATGAGTTCTGGCGCTGTCGTGTAAGAGTATAGGTTTCTTTCGATTAACCAATTCAGGTTGTTGACATATTTTTGGTGCGTTACGTCAATAGCACTGCAGTACGATGTGGATGTGACGGTCTCACCTCTCGCTAATAAGTAAAAATAAGTTATTCTTACATCGACCACCTTACAAAAACCAATAATTTTTTTAGATGCAAATTTGGTTTTGGCATACATCCCGGTCTGTCATCGTTATTTAATTATTCTCCTGATCAATTTCAATCAAACGTGATTATTCTTTCGAAAAAGGATCGTTTTTTGCATATTTAGCAGTGGAACGCAAGGAACGCATGTTGCATAACACTTTAACTGCAGACGCTCATCAAGTTCATGAGGTAGCCATACATCTATCTTTTTTACTTTACCAATGGTCTTTAGTTGTCGAGAAACTGCCAATTCATTTGTGCTGCAAATTCATTAACTGTTTAGTAAAAGTTCTCTTTCACCCTATGCCAAAGTTCTTCGTCGTCAATTGCTGGTGGCGGTTGTTGCGGTTGTCATGGTGAAATAACAACACTGACGATATCTGCGTAGACAAGGGATGTTATGGTTGTCATGGTGAAAAAACAACACTAGCGACACTACTCCAATGGACGGTCATTAACACTACAATTTTGGATATAGTGGAGTGCGTGACAGTTTTTCTTTAGCCGGTCCTGAATAGGAGAGTGATGGTGGGTGTCATCTCCATACTTCTGGGGAAGGTGAGACGGTGACCAAAAAGGAGATATCGGACAACCTTTTGTTCTGCCAGGAGAACAACAAGGACTACGTGGGGTTCAAACTAAACTTTATTTTATTTTATATTTCTCTTTTGTATATTAATGTAAATTTAGTTAATAAGGTTAAGCATTTAAGTTAAGGTTAAGTCAAATTGTTTGTTAGTTTGTTTTGTATTAATTTTATTTGCTTTTCATTCTGTGAACATATGTATATTTCTTTTTATTATTAAACTTAAGTTCTGCTGTTCTCTTTTATGCATATACACTGCTTTCAACTTGTTAATTTAGTTATGTTTTTTTTTTTTGTTCGATATATGAGTATTACGATAATTCCATTGGCGGGTAGGTATCACCCCTGGGTTTGCTGTTATCTACATATAAAGGTATTCGCCAGTGGTCATAGTTCGATAATTGTTAAGATAGGGGAATACTGTAATTATATATTAAATACTCGACAATCGCGTGCTTACATGATCATATTTAATGGTATACTAAACTACGAGCAATCAATTTGAATGATAGTAAATATCACCAAAAAAGAGAGGATTAATAACGGCTCATCATAATCTATAATCTATAAACGTAGCAAACAACAAAAGTCCACTAATTCCACTTTGAATTTCTGAAATAATAAAATCGGGCATTTCATATGAAATGGCCCAATATATCAGTACAGTAAGTGCTCTAGTCATCGACATGTACCAGTTATTGACAGAAAAACTTTGTTTTTTAATTATTAGAAGATTGTTGCTAACAATCGTTTCAAAATTGGAACCTGTTATAAGCAGAGAGCTTAGCTTATTAAATGGTGCACTTACCTTACGTCTAATATTTCCTTAGATACGTTGTTTCCGAAATCTTTTTTTTTTTGGGACACCGAAAAATCAACATTCTGAATTTGATTTCACATATACCAACACACTATTATACGTACAGATGCTTATATGCAATCAAATTCAAACTCAATAAATGTACCAAAAAATAGAATAAATATTATATTTGTAGGCGTAGCAGTTTCCAGGATACTTGCTGTAGTTAATTCACAAAATAGTATTCAAATTGAAGCTAGTTAAACAGAGTATAATATAGTATCTAATGATTATCTTCGTTAGGGTAGCTGGTCCCATGATATTTGTTTTACAGTTGGCTCTCGCTAATTCGAACTAATTAAAACCAAAGGGGGATGGACTTGGTTTAGAGAAAAATTCGGACTAGTGATCGAGAAAGATAATGGTCACTTCATAAATAACAAATAAATTAAAAAAAAAATGTATTTACATAAAAATATTTTTACAATAAACAATCATTCTTTAGAAATTTATTAAATATTATCTTTTACGTTTCGCCTTTTCATTCAAAATTATCCCTGAGATAGGTTAGTGCCATTAAACACTCTTCCAAATTTTAAGATGTTGCTTGAATTTTATTATAAATAAAAGTAATTGGTATTTTTAACAAGATTATTTAAGTCTCAGCACATAAGTTGTTACAGTTTTATTGAACTATATACTGCATACATAAATTCAAACCTATTTTTTTTTTTAAGAAGTGTTTCCGTTTAAGGAAGACTCCACTGTATTTTGTTCTTCGTTTTGTGAATGTGTAAGTGCTTAGTTAATAGTTAAACTATTTGTCAACTATCTTTGTTTTATTTTTCGTATTGTATTATAAAATTTTTGATTTTACGTCTGTAATTCCCAACAACAACTCAAGGTATTTGGGACTATTTGATAAGAATATATCATAAAGAATTTACGACTTAATTACTGAAAGGTTTCGTTGTTTTCATAGCAATTATTTTTACTAACTAGTAAATAACAGCGGGAACTAAAACTAATATGACTGTGTTCTCTTATTTTGTTTGTTCGTTTTATAAACTATTTTTTTTTCACAACAGTTCTGAAGAACTGTTGTTTTTTAAAACGAACAGTACATTAACATTTGGGGCAAATTGCAGAAACGAACACCACTATAACTAATATTATCGGCAAAAATGAAACATATGAAATAATGGTGAGAGATAGTTGACCATGAATAAATTATATGTGGAGAAGATGGTTGGGTGTCAAAATATAGCACAAACTAGTTGAAATAAGCTATTTAATAGTCCCAACGTTTCGGCCTGAATTTCTAGCCTTCATCAGGGCTAAAAACAAAGAACAAGATATCAACCACTAAATACAAAAAAATGAAAAAGAAAATATAAACAGAATGATATAAAGTAAATAATTGTACAGAATGAAATAAATAAAATTAAAGTGATGAAGAAGTGGAAAATAGAATGTATATATAGTTAATTGAATAAGTAAGTAAAAATAACATAATTAAGGAAATAAAATGAAAATTTTAACTTATATAATACAAAGGAATATGAATATATTATTTTATTAATTATTTATAAATTAAAAATATGGAATTATGGAAAGAAAATGTATGTACCCATAATATTAGAATTGAACAAAATATGAAGTTAAGTTATCACAATAATAATATATGGTGAACATAATTAATAACGAGGGTAAGGGAAATTAAGAAAGTATTAGAGAAGGAGTGGGAGGGTAAAAGAAAGAAAAACGAGAATATTCTATTTATATTTTTTTTTTTATTCATGATACAAAGTTCTTTGTTTTTAGCCCTGATGAAGGCTAGAAATTATGGCCAAAAAGTTGGCACTATTAAATAAGTTATAAGTTATTTAAACTTATTTGTGTTATTGTGTTAGAGGTGGTCTGTTTTATTATATTGCATGCTTGCTGTTAGTCAGGTGACAGTGAAGCTAATGTATTGTAAATCTATTGTTTATTAATTGTATTTAATTCATCATCCTACTTGTATTTATTATCAATGGTATGAGCGTACATCCCTAATACCCGTTGTTCTTCAGTGTGGCATATTATAATAATACCATTATTACAAATGTATTGAATGATTATTTCTTAATTAAATATTATATCTCAAAAAAAAAATTGTATTCAGTAGCAGAATAATGTTACGGTATCTTAATTCAAAATGTAAATTTATGATTTATAGTATTGGGAGAATTATGCCCATTCATTTGTTTAGTATCTCATCTCTTAGCCCAAAGATTCACAAATAAATAGAAATACCGAGTCGGCTAAGAGAAGGAAATTATTATAATATCAGTCAGATATTCAAATGAGAGGAAGGGAATCAAAGTGAAAACTAGGATTGTGTAGCCGACAGAGCGAGTTAGAAATTCAGAGGGAGTAAGGCTTTCTGAGTTGTATGTTCTCCGGCCTGTGGGGGGAAGAACATTTCCCCTGGGTAAGGGATTTTCCACGGCTTCCCTGAGATTTTAGCATAGAAATTACAAATGGCCGCCGACTTATATGTGTACCCAGGGGGTGGTTTTAAGTCCGAGAATGGGCCTAAGCGAACACGAACCCTTCCTACGTGCCCTGGAACACAAGAATGCTCCGGAGGAAGGCTAAATCCTGGAGGGTGGAATTAAGAAGGAGGGAGCCAGGAGGGGCTCTAAGGAAAACGAATTAAATGGAAGTTCTCCCCTCATTGCACCCCTACCAACATGGAGTCATTGAATCGCCCCCCTTTTACAGCGGCCTTCTCTTCTAGCATCTCTTGCCTTCGGCCATATTATCCAGGTGTTCATCAGTTCATCAACTCACGTTTAATGCTTTTGAAAATTTGTATAAATTCCTATGTTATATTTCTAATGTTTCTGAACTTTGAGAGTTATGATATTTTATTGGTGCAGAAAAAAAAAAGATCAAGTTTCCTAAGTTCTAAAGGTGTTTTCTGGTTTTAAATCTAAAATAAGTTTATTACCAAATCTGATTTAAATTTTTTAATTTTATGTCTTTATAAAGATTAGTTTATATCGCTATAAATTACAAATGGGGGACCATTTTAATATAATGAACCTACAGATTTAGAACATTATTCTTCAAGAGAAATCGTAATTATAAGAAGATTTTATTAATATTAATCAAATGTCTGGCCCCTCATATATATTTATTTTATGTTATAAAGTTATTATTACTAAAACGTACTACATACTAATAATAGTAATCACATAATAATGAATATCAGCTTCTGTCGTACTTATTGTTTTCAATTCCATTGATTGTCTGTTGATGCAACGACTACCATCCTTTGGTACATCTTAGATAGAGTACCAAAGAAAATTAATTTTTTTGGTGCTCTGAAAACGTGCGATTTGGTGAAGTTTATTTATTTTTTTTAATTTAAAAACTACGGATACTAAGGTTTTTTGGCGAAGATAGTATTGAATAAAGAAAACATTTAAAAGTTGTCAATAAAAAATAATTTTGAATTTTAATATTTTTCTTTCAAGCTTATGCTAATTGCTGTGTTCCAGTCTTGCTGTTAATTGGTTAGTAGGCTTAGTTTTCATTGAATGTTCTTTTGGACGAATTTGTGATGTAGTAGTCACAATGTGAAAAAAAAAATTTGTTTAGATACTACAATAATAATATGCCGCCTTAAAAATATTTTACTCCGAAACGGTGAATCTTTAAGGGATGATTAAAAAAAATTAATTAAAGAAACAGAGATAAATACTATTTTCTCCTCCTCCAAAGAAAAAAAAAAGTTAAAACTGGCTTTTTTTTATTTGTTAAAAAAAAATCTCACCAAATGAGGGATGTTTAAAATAACGACGAGCCTCATCATGAGAACACTGATTCAATAAAAAAAATTAATAAGGAAAAAATATGAAATAAATCTCTCCAGCATAACACTATTTAACATACTGTGAATATTATCAATAAAGATCTGTATTATTTCAAAACTGGTTTGTTTTTTCTTTTAGTTCATTTTTTACTAAAATTTAAAACACATTTACGTAGATTTGTAAGAAATAGCTTAGAAAAATGAGTTAAACTAAAAAAAAAAAATCTCTTCAATAAAAGAAAAATATAAATTTGTCATAAAAAAGAAAATTTATTGGACTTATACTACCTCCAGGTTTCTCACCTTGTCAGTAACAATAATGAAGGCGTTATGAATGAAATTAATTTTTTTTTTTTAATATCTTTATTTATTTATTTGTTTGATTACCATAACATGTGTACTGTAGATAGGCAGTGAAGGTACCTCTAAAAAATTTCTAACTAATATTTCTTCTAACTTTTAAGGAATAACAAAAAAACTTTACCTTTTTCCAATTTAACATATCTTTAATTTTTATGCACAATTACCTTCTTTAGGGATTAAGGACTGTTTCATTACTATCTGAGTGATTAGCTCACAAAGAAATTTTTTTTTATTTCGTAGTAAGAAGATTTTTTCAAACTTCGTTACTCCAAACAATCCAGTAATCCGAACTAGCGTAAAAAAGTAGACTCAGCGGGCAGTAACAATTTTTAAATAAAATTGCACATGTGTACAAGAAATTTTTAACTTTCTAATCTAAAGGCAAGTTATTGTAATTTCCGTGAATATCTAAAGTGGAAATTGTTTCTCTTTCGTTATCAGGTAATCTAATATTCCAATTCCAAAGGAATTGTTCATAATATATTTTGTTGGTATTTGAAATACCAATTATATCCAGTGTATAAATCATTTGATTCTGTAAAACTAATTTCATTAATAGTAAAAATATGTATAATACAAATTTTGTTTGTGAACCATTTTTATGAGTTTTTTTCTTTTTAATTATACTTTTTTTCACTTATAAATAAAAAATCATATAATATTTTTACAAATCAAACTATATTTTTCAATTTTTTATTACACCATTATCCCTAATACTTTCTCTGTTCCGAACTTTTCAGTAATCCGAACACTCCCCTAGTTCGGATTACACCTTCCTTTCCATTTTATCCAGGATTATTGGATGTAGTACGATTCAATAAAAACTTTTTAAAAAATAAAACATTTCAGAAATTACCCTTCATATGAAGTGCAATAACCAAGTTATACTTTAGCTACTGAAGTCGTTTACTTTTTAAACCATTTGATAAAGAATACTTTAATTGATTCATACTTTAAAAGAAAATAAAAAAACATTTATTGATTTTTTTAAAAAAATAGTGAAACTTTTTATCGCTCTTGTAATACCTGAATGCTACTTAATACCTTGACTGGTCCCACTACCAGGGGAATCCTCCGGGTGTAATTTTCACTGGGGAGGAGGAGGAGCGGCGCACTACTTCCTGCCTAAGGACTAGAACGGGAGGAGACACCAATTAAAACTAAGACGCCTAATTACTGCCGCAATTAGAGGCAGCCTCCAGCAAGGTCTAATAAGAAAAGGACTGGAGGAGGGGGAGAAGAGACTGGAAACAATTACTGGAAAGAGTGGAAGCATTAGCGGCATCTGGAGCCCTGATTGCCAATTACTGTAATATTTCTATCTCTCTCTCCGCAGCCTCAGCTTGGTAATTACACAAGTTTCTCTACCTCTGACGTGTTCGCCATCTCCCGCCTCGGTGATAAGTTTTAAATGATAATTAGAGAAGTGAGTCCTTCTCCTGCCAACTCCCAAAGAAACATTGCGGCTCTGATCCCGCGTTTCCAGAATGGTCGTTTCTCTCTCTCTCTCTTACCTTCTCTGTGTCTTTCCTTCTTCCAGGTAGAGAGTAATATAGGAAAGATATTGCAAGTTTGAAAGAATCTAGCTACTTTAGAAGTGTTTCAATTTTTTAACTAATCTAGTTAAGCAATAGTCTCGTCTAGTTCCAAAAAAAGACATTCATTTATTTCCGAGAAAAAGAAACAAAAATGTTTATCAATTTTTCAAAAAATCGCCAGTAGTGATTGCTATCATATCAATTCATACATTAAACTTGGGTATCACAAAAAATCACACACGATTACTTGCCTTACATGATTATTTTAACATTTTGTTAATTTTTTTTTTAACATTTGATAAAGAGGAATTGCATATACACCATATATATAGGAAAGCGAAAATAACCAACAAAAACAAATTATATCAAATAAACGATTGAATTATGCTGTAAAAATAATATGAGTTAATGAAAAAGAAGCAAAAAAGAAATAAAATAATTAAATAACTAGTGTGTGAGTGGGTAGCACTTAACTACGAAATCCAAGGACCTTGGTTCGAATCTGGTAGATAATTATTTACTGAGCGGCAGTGGCCAAGAGACTTATTGTAAAATAAAAATGGACAATTGGAGTTCTGGAAATGTCATCAGCTCAATATCAAGTTGAGTGTTTACTGCTTTAGGCCACTTTCTCAGCCTCCACTGGCTCATGACTCATTACCATTATGATACGGCCAGAGGGATGTACTGGGATCTTATGAGCTCTGCTCTACCCCTACCAAGTGGGGGATAGAGTGGGCTCAGGGATCCTCAGGTCGACTCTGTAAATATTGTATATTTAGTGTGTGTTTAGGAGTGTAAATGTGACTAGAGATTATTTTATTTTTACCATTATTTTAGTTTATTTATTTATTTTTCCATGCACATAGTTTGATTATGTTCATTTTCTTTATCCTTCTGTTTGTATGCATGTTTAGAGAGATTTCATTTATTTTTATGTACTTTTTTTTTCATTTATTTTTCATTCATATTTTAGTAAGAATGTGATCATTCATCACTATTAATTACCTATAGTCCACAACGATGTGGTAGATTGTAATATCTATCAATAAAGTTCGATTATAAAAAAAAATTATTTTCTGTTTCACTGTAAAGAGTGATTCAGCCCTGCAGGTCCGGAAGCCCTTCGTGGTCAAAGCAGCCTCATTAAGTGAGTATCCTTAATTGAGTAAAAATCTGACGGCCGAGCGTGATTCTGACCAAATCACCTCCTTGCACAACCCTTGGTCTATTAACAGTACTTCCTTACAAAGTTATTTTTATTCAATGTCTAAAAATAAATCGATTGGTATTATCCCACTATGTCATTGTCTGAACAGAATTCTGCAGAACACAGAACTGAAATAATCCTGACCGATTTCGTAAAGTGGGATAAAACGTTTTTTTTAAGGAAAAATAAATTCGATACTATTTTTTTCTCTCCACAAAAACCTATAGATAAGAATTGTTATAGTGATCAAAAAATAAATTTTTTTGTTCAAATTTTTGGCCTTACTGGGTTTTCGAAAATCACTAAAAATATCGAATTGGCCATTGTGCCGGAGTTCATTAAGCGATGATAAATAATTTTTTTTCGATTCACTACAGTACTGCACTAATCTGTTATTCAACGCACCCCCTCCGGTGCTTTGGAAATACACTACGTAAGATCATGTAGTACTAGGATTAAGACTTTATTAGATTTAAGTTTATTAAATTCAGAAATAATGTGTGCCCCAACACGTTATCCACTTTTATAAATACGCTATACAAAACTAATACACTCCAAAAGACTCCTTAAAATGTAGAAGTTCTACAGTGAAAGGAGAAAATACATTGTTTATAAATATGTCATTAAACTAGGGGTTACGAAAAAAAAATTTTTTTGTTGGGTTTATTGATTAATTGGATTATGGAAATCCCATCGGTGTTGCCTGGAATCATTCTTGTGTTGTGGGACAAAAACCCTTCTTCTCTTCGATGCCTAAGGATCTTTCTAGGATAAGCCATATTTTAATACCGATATTTTATGTATTAGTGATTGACAGTATTTTTCAAAATATGATGATGACCATGGGTGCGTTCAATTATGGGGGGGGGGAGTGCAGCGAAACGTCGGCAAATAAGTAGTTTTAGTTGTTAGCTATTTTTTGACCATACTCTCCCCTCCACTCTGTTTATACACTTACTCTTTAGATATTTATCTACTTGGACAGATGGGTGGTTCTGATCTCTTCATTACTTATTTATTATTTTTATCTATCCTTTCTTGACCTATATTTATTCTCAACTTACTTCCTTAAGTTTAGGTCTTTTAGTGTGTTAATTTTTTTTTTCTCTACTTTTCTATTTTTACGTCTCCTGTTCATTTTACATCTATAGTTTACGTAAAAGTTGTTTACATATCTATATACTTATTATTATCTATTTTATACTATAACTATTTTTATTTCTTATTTTTGTTCATTTTATTATGATTATGTTTTTACATAATTTTTAATCCTACCTTAGTTTAGTTTTTATCTTATTATCATAGATTGTCAAAATATTTTAGTTGTTTTTACCCCTTACGAAGCTCTACAAAGTGGGGCTAAACGTCGGCAATTAATTAGATGTTAACTATTTTTTATTCACTATTTATCTACTTTTTGAAAAAATAGTTGATGAGCCTATCAAATGGGCATTTCAAGCCTAGGCTAAATTTTGACTTATCCTTATTATTGAAAAAATAACCCAGATATTCTGGTTACTTTCTACAAGGTATACAGTAAATTTCATAAGATTTTCATATTTTCTTGATTGATGAATTAACTTTATTTTTCCCTGGACTGCTTTACAAACTCCATAAATTCTTACCTCCTACATATTTTATCATCATCCGTTCCTTTCTTACTAATAGATTATTCCAAGTAAACCACAATGGTTTCTATTCATCCCTCTATTTTCAATCCGCTGGTGTTCCCCAAGATAGTATCCTCGGTCCCATCCTCTACACCGTCTATACAGCTGACATCCCAACAACTCCTAACACTATCATTACCACGTATGCTGATGACACATGTGTGCTCACAGTTAGTAATAATCCTTTGATTGCATCCCAAACTCTCCAGTCCCATATCACAACCCTCGAAGAATGGTGTCGAAATCGGAGGATAAAAATAAATCCCATCAAATCACATTTACTCTTCGTCGTAAACGTGCCGACTGTCCTACAATATACTTTAATAATGTGGCTCTTACCCCTGTAGAATAGATTCGTTATCTTGGACTACACCTTGACAAACGACTAACCTTGAATCCTCAAACAAGACTGAAAAGACATCAAACTGCACGTCGATTTCGACTATTACTGCACTTACTAGACAAACGGTCTAAACTTCCAACTCATTACAAAAGACTGATCTACATGACATTAATAAGGCCCATCTGGACCTACAGAGTTGAGCTTTGGGGCTCCACTAAACCTCCGAATTCCTCTCGTATCCAATCCTTACAATCCAAAATCCTTCGTAAAATCCTCAATGCACCTTATTTTGTTACTAATAAAACCATCCATAAAGGCCTAAATGTTCCTTATGTAACCGATCTAGCCCGAACCCGATATCATTCCTTCCATTATAAACTCCATAACCACCCAAACCCATTAGTTCCTAACGTTCCTTTCTCTTCCATTCCTGGCAATCCTCCGAGGCGCCTGAAAAGAAGATGGCCTCGTGACCTTATATTGTAAAATGTTTTTAGAGTTCTACTACTGGGTAGTTTCTCTACATGCTGTATCATATCATTATCATTGTCATTATGATCAAATTTGCTTGTTGTATTTTTTATACAGTTATAAATATCAATTAATAAAAAAAAAAAACTTTATTTCTGAAACTCACTGAATTCAGAAACAAGCTATTCTTTGCGGATTATTAAAACGACCATTTAATCTATCTTCTATTAGCTTGTAGTAATTTGAAATAATTTTTCATATAGAAGATCCTCTTCTATTCTTGAGGTGCATATGACTATGATTTTCACCAGTAAGGTGATGGTCCCTGAATCCTTGAGACTCGACGACGTGTAAAGATCAATACAAGAGGAGGGTGAGGCAAAGACAGCCCCAGAAGACAGAGCTGGCCATTGAGGAAGGAATGCCGAGGAGGAGGGGTGGTATTGTCTGGCTGATAAATCGTTCGGTATGCCTTCGGTTTTACGGTCTGTCCCCTCCTCGCTATGGCGGTGGGGCAAAAAGCTCCCATCTTCCCCCTGTTCTTACCGTCGCCCTTCAGCGCTCTTCATCTGCAGGTCCATCGTTAAGTTTAAGGCTATGTCCGAGTCTATTCGGCAATTAAAGGCAACTGCTGGTGTTAAAATGGATCGTTTTTGTGAGGCAGTTATATCGTTGGAACCCCTGGCCTATAAATCCAACCATCTTAAGACGGTTTTAGAGAGCAATAGCTATTATAGTCTTTCATTTATATTATGCACATTATAAATATGGTATTTAGTGGGGTTTAAACCCCTAAGGTTTTAATTTTTGAATAGGAAAAAAAAATAGACACATATTCTAATTAAAAATATTATATTTCAGCTGTCTTAAAGAATAAAAATGTAGTGAATATAATATGGAATTATTTTATATGTATTTTTATTTTTCAGGGCATCTGTTCTAGTTCTAGTTCTAGTCTACCAATGTGTTATGATTTCAATTACTAATAATATAATATTTAAAAACCAATATTTGTTCGTACTTTATGCGCTGTCATACCGTTCATCTTTTTGAGATATGGCTTTATGCAAAATGTTCAGGATTTTCTTCGGAAGATAGTAGGTTTTTTGGGTAAAAAAAGTTTTTAACAAAATTAAGCATTTTTGGTGCGTAGCTCAAAAATTATATATGTTTTCACAGTATTTATATATCAGTCGATTCATCTCTTTCTATATAATAATAAAACAATATCACTGATACCATCAAACGATATTATATTCAAAGAAAAGTATAAATACTTGATAAGGCTTCAAGTAAAATATGTCAACAAAATTATTTTAAGGGAAAAGCAGATCATATTCGTTTTATCTTCGCCTGAAACCCTTAAATACTAGTTTTCAAGAAAATCTAAAATTATAAATTTTTCAATCGGATTTATTTTTTTTCAGGTGACCGTTGTTCATATAATCGTTCATATCTCCTCTGAATATTATAAAGGTCATTGCATCTGTTGGGAGCTTGCTGGGAGGTTCTTTTAACCTACGTGCTTCATAAATTCGTAAATTTAATACTCTTGTTATTGATATTAGTTTCAAATAAAGAAAAAAATTTAAACGTTTTTTTTATATCTCCGGCTACAATTTTTTAAAATTAATTAAGGGTGTAACAATAAAAATAAAAATGTATTTTTTATTCATACGTAAATATAGCGCTCTATTATGTCTACTTCTTTACTAATAACTCGTAAGCAATGATCTACATGTACTATAATGGAACGTTCTGTTGATAACTTCTTGACACATATGGTCAACAATTATGCTTCATGCACTTGTTAGCGCATTATTCAGGCTTGACAGTGGAGCGAAATAAAACAGCGCCATGCGTGTGCTGGCGCAGCCGGTTGAAAAGGGAATAACTCCAAATTGGTGAACCTAATAGTCGTTGAAGCGGCCCTCCAGTAGATAAAACGCGTCGCTTAACAGAGCCGCGGCGATCGTACATCACCCGCCCATTAAAAGTATTGTAAAATCGTTGGTCGTTGTGAAAACTTTCCCTAAAATCGTGGTAAAATGCGAGGGAAGCGTTTTACCACGGCACTATTTTATCTCCCGGCAATAACCCGCACTCTATCCGGATTTAAAACGGAATTGTAAATTTTGGGCTTTGCTGGGTCTCGATAGCCCATTATACAATCTGTCCCTCGCCGGGGTAAATGTAAATAAACAAAAACCTAAATCCCGGGAAAGTGTAATGAATAAATTATACAGTTTTATTGTTTCAGGGTTGGGCGGGTAGAGGTCGCTCAGATTAGGAAAACCGTTTAACCCCCGGCCCTTCGTTAAAAACAGATTTTCTACATTTTTGTCCTCTCCCCCTCTTCCACGAGCCCTTCGGTAGATTTATAGCAGGGCCTTAATTCCTCGTTTAGGAGGGAAATTATTTTTTGATCTTACCTTATGGCCGGCTGGTAATTAAACTTTATGAAAAATGGCTTTCAGGATCGGGGTATTACTACCCTAATCTACTTACTCAGCCCTTTTCCCCTTTGTTTTAAAACTGTCGCTTCCTCTTGAGTATTATCTAACGAGAGGGGGGCTCCTCTTCCAAATTTCATTAGCCTTAAAGTGGTTTAGCCCATTTGTAATCGTTAAACCCTGTCCGGTAGAAGCATGTAATTTCTTAATTTGATGCAGGTACCGTTTGAGACTGAGAGGCTTTTTAGGGGAGGATGTTCAGTGGCTATTTTATCCTGTTAAATATTTAACTACCGCTAGCCTAATGCGATACTCCGAAATTTTAGTTAGTTACTTGAGATGCATTAAAAAAAGTGTAATAGTTACATGTTGGTCATTGTGCTGCTTTAGAGCTCGATAAGTATATTACAAATTTATATTTGGCCCTCATTTCACTGACAGGAATTGAACGGCAGAGAATTTTGAAGAAGAATTTGAAAAAATATTGAAAAATTCACAAATAAATCTTCATATCACCTGTTGTGTTTCAATTGTATCACTATCAGAGCAACCAGCGATAGTAAATAAATTGTATTTAATTCTTTATTATGGTTTATCAAGTATCACTCTATTACCTACAGAAAAGATCAAACTCTCTAAACGCGTACTTATACCGTGGTATTGAAAGGACTCGAGCGACAAATGTACTGAACTGAAAAAAGGTTTAAGTTAATACCAATGAAAAGTTTAGACATTAATTTCATTCCGCCTGTTGATAATCATAATAGTGAAATTACGAAAAATCGATTACTAGGAAAGAAAACCTAATGACATCATAATACTTTCCAGGAGTCGAGGGAATTCGAGAAAACAGAATATACATATAATAAATGTTCAGATTTTCGGCCTATAACGTTTACGAGGCTGGGCTGCACTGTCGGCCCATACTCGTGCCCAGTTTAGCCCAATATAAACATAGTTTAGCACAATATTTGGTACCAAATTATAAAGAAGATGGTTAGGGTGCAGTCAAAACAGAACAAAACTTAGTAACAGCTATTTATTTGCCGAAGTTTTGCCCCACTCTTGAACAGCTCTGATGAAGCTCTACCAAGTGGGGCGAAACGTCGGCACCCCTGACCATCTTCTTCATAATTTGAAATTATACGGTTATATAACTAATTTGCTTTCATTGTTTTTATCTATATTTGATATACGATCGTGATGATATTGATGATAATTACCAATATTGGGCCAAGCTGGACAACTGAGTGGCACTGCATTCATGGACCCCCATTAAAGAGATAATGCAACCCAACCTATTTGCTGGATTTTTCAAGGCTTTTTTAGTTTTTTTTCAAACTCTTTCCTGTAGAGTGCAAAATACATCATGTGAAAGACATGAATATAATTAAATATTTTTTCAAGGGTGATAGTGGGACGTGTCAGTTTTTGGCGAACGTGTTTTTTAGTAATGTCAAGTAAAATATAACTAACTAAAAATTAAGAGGAAAACTACGAGGAGAATTGTAATTTGATAGGGTGATTATTGATTGTTTCAACTAACAGCATATTGAAGGGCTTCTATGTTCAGCAAAGATGGACTTCTAAACATTATCTGATCCTGAGATACATATATTTCTATACTGACATTATATGTTTTTATGATATGGTTCAGGAGGACTGTATTTTTGTAAGTCCTTAAACGGTATAAGCATACGTTTGGTGAGTTTGATTTTTTCTATAGGACATAGAGTGGTACTTGAGAAACAATAATAAAGCCATAGCATATAGCTGGTTGCTTTAATAGTGGTACAACTTTTTAAAAAAGTTTAATGATATTTTTAAGTGTAATTTATTTTGTATTTTCATCACTTGGACAAGAGGAGACATTTTATAGTCCGCTCCACGAGTCTTGTAAAATCGAGTAAATAAGAGCACTGTTAAGTTTTATTATCTAATTGCGAAATCTAAATTGCCTGTGAAGTCTAAGTTACCAGTCTAAAGCGTGCCAGATAAATCATTGACAATAATCATTAATATCATCATAATAGTATGCCATATATGGATGCAAACATTAGAAGAAAATATTTGTCACTTTATATTGGGCCAAACTGGACACAAGTATGAACGAATTATAAATGCAACTCAGCCTCTACAAGCAAGCATACAAGAGCGTATAGGCACTCATTCACAACACTTATCATATGAACATTCTGTTCCCGAATTATCCTGACTCCTGGAAAAGAAAATGGTGTCATTTAGTTGTGTTTATTACTAATCGATTTTTCGAAATTTCACCACTGTTTATGTAGACTTGTTTGCGAGCATTTTATTCGTATTAACTTAATTTTTTTTTCAACTTAATAAATATGTCTCTCGATTACTTTCAATACAATAGTTTAAGCATGCGTGTACCAGACTTGTGGAACTTACAGTTAAACACATTTTAACTGAATGCCAAGAAAATGACTCTCTCAAACTTTTATATGATTTACCAACGGATTTCCATTTCAGGATGGATAAACTTTTAGAGCTTCTCAATCACTCCAAACCTTACTATAAAATTTAATCAAATTTTACCATAAGTTCCCATGTTGCAAAATGTACAAATTTCAATAGCAGCCATGAATCCCGGATCCTTGCACCGGTTCAGTGTGTGGTCGAGGGTACAGCGTAAGTCTTAAGTTGCATTATATCATTTGTGAATTCGGAAATTAAAGCCATAATGACCCATAAATGGTTGCTACCTTAAAATAATTAAATAAAAAAAAATTATGCGTGTGAAGAGTTTTATTTTTTCTTTAGAACATAGAGTGATACTTGAGAAACAATAATATAGCATTAAACACAATTTATTTACCATAGTATATCGCAGGTTCCTTTTATAGTAGCACACTTTTTTAAAAAAAAGTTATGTTATTGTATATTGTATGAGATTCTCTACTCGTTTCGGCCTACAGACTGTCCCGAAGTGACCCTACTTGTCATAAAGTAACATCAGTCTACTGTATAAAAGAAATAAAATAAAATATTTAAATTTATTTTTATTACCAAATCATAACTCGGACTCCTACTTTTTATTATTCATTTTACTTTTTTTTTCTCGTTGATTTTCTATGTGGCGCGTCGCCATTAACATCGTTACCACTCCTCTGATGATACCGCCTCAGCATCAATGCTAACTATATGAACGAATCTGGCGTGAAAAGGCAGCGGAAAATTCGATTTTGCCGTATTAATATGTAATTAAGGTTAGCGGTGGGTGAATGGAGTGTTGTTGATTGACTGAGGGGAAAGGCGCGGCTTGACAAATTACCAAGGCCCAATCAAGGAGCTCGCCTGATGAATGTTCTTATACCATTTGTCTTGTGCACGTCATTAGTAAGGAAAACTCGGCGCTTCGGGCTTCCTCGAGGGAATGGCTTTGTTGGAGGGAGAAATATGGAGCCTCATGGGGGGGAGGGGGAGGAGTACAGTGCCTTTCATTATAATATATACAACAGCACCCCCTATCCCTCTCCACCTCGCTCTTTCTCACTCCGACTCTTGCAAATGCAATTTTGAAAAGCTCCTCTATAAAGGAGGAAGTTTGCACAAGAGACTGACGCTTCCACCCCTCCTTATTATTATTCCAGGCAGCCAGCCTCTCGAGCTGCTGGAACAAAAGGAGGATCCAGACCCTTTCAGCTCTCTGGAATCTCATCTCAGGAATTCTGTGACATCTTAAAAACCCTCCCTTCCTAATAACGACATATCTCTCCGATGAAAGCGCATACTTACGCGTGTCTTGTCTCCTCTTGTTCAAAGAGTAAGAACATTTTTGGAAAATTACTTTAAATAATTTTTTTAAAAAGAGTAAAAACCATAAATTGTAACACTGTAAATTAAAAAAAAAAAAAAAAGAATTCAAGAAAGGATTATAACAAATATTTAAAATTGAACCAAAAGAAATGTTTTTTTTCGGTAATGCTGCCCAAATAAATCGAGTTGCTAAAACACAGCATACTTATCAATCCATAATTTAAAGAATATATAAACTTTAACGAAGATATATTAACAAAGATACAATTTGTTTTAATTTTATTTTTAAACAATGACTGACTATAACCTAAATACAATATATTTCAATTTTTTTTAAACCATTTTATTTTATATATATTTTCCTTCCTCGTTTTCCTGCTCGAACAAAGTTATATCACATTCTCCTCATACACTTTTTCGCTATTTTTGCTCTCCTACTCTATTCTCTCTATTACGCTTTTTCAAACCTTTCTTACCAGTGATCCGCAACACACGTTCAATAAATCAACAGAAATTCAATCTAAATTAAACAAAAATATCAATAAATAGAAATATATAAATAAATCAAAAATAAAATAGCCACAGTAGTGGAACAATTGAAAAACAAAAAAAATGTCCTCAGAGCTAATTCCCATGCAGCTGATGATGTATGATGCTCAAGGATTCCAAAATAAAATTTTCGGTGAAGATCGCTATATCTCCGCGAAATCCAAACCAGAGTGGTCTCGATTAACTCTCTCTATTCGAAGGTCTTGCGGAATTTTTCTTTAAGGAAAAAGATGCATTTTTCATACAATTCCTTTTTTTTTCCCTTTCCACTCCACCTGTTTGATTGAGGTTATTATGTTCAAATCTCACCGTTGGATCCAAGACCAGATCCACGTCTCAAAGAAGATAAAATAAAGAATAAACGAATGAGTTATACATCTGTAGCTCAAGAACTCTGTGGGATATAGATAGAGCCTTGAATTATTTTTAAAATGGATTTGGTCCTGTGAATAGATTGGAATTGAAAAATATAAAAAACAGTTTAATATTAAGG
The DNA here is from genome assembly GCF_000696795.3 of Halyomorpha halys. Taxonomy (NCBI): domain Eukaryota; kingdom Metazoa; phylum Arthropoda; class Insecta; order Hemiptera; family Pentatomidae; genus Halyomorpha; species Halyomorpha halys. The sequence continues at coordinate 115,626 of NW_027116778.1, read as the reverse complement.
AGTAAAAAAATGATATTCTAATGAGAAAAATATTAGACAAATATTTTAAAATTTATAATTATAATTTAGTCGATATATATAAAAATAATTTTTTATATATATGTTATAGTTTCGGTATTAATATTGTTATTATTTGAGCTGTAATTATTATCTATTTCTTGAATTCGTTTCGTTTTTCATATTACTTTTATAGGGACATTATTATGTCAGTCACATTAATTACTATTATGTGACAGTCACATTACACTGACTAATAATCTACCACCCGAACTTCTTTTACTTGATAGAAAATTATGAGACTTAGGAACCTAAAACCCGAAAAACTCCCTTGAATGTACTTGAAAAGTTATTTTGAAAATCAACCGAGACCATAAATTTTGTATTTAAACTTAATAGGGTAACTAAATTTACTTAAAAATAAAATAAGTTCCCATATTACCACCTTTTCTATTATGACATGAGATGGTTCTTTTAAAATATGTAATTCTATAAAGAATATTTTTAGACAAATCCATATTAATTTAGTCAATATTTTTGATACATCAGGCTATGGAATTTCTGATTCAGAGGAAATTCTAGATTCGTAGAAGGCTGTGATCCTCAGAGCGGGGTTAGCCCTTGAAATAAAAGATGGAAGCTGAGTTAAGAAGTAAAGGAAGAAGGAGTGGAAGGAGAAGGAGACAGCAAGAAGGAGAAGTTATTGATCGAGCTCACAGAGCCCCGCACAGAGAAAACGGATAGAAAACTAATCCACGAGTCAGCGTTTGACGGCGCTCTCACCCCCTCCCACCCTCTCCCTCTCTAATGAGAGTAACAACTAAAGAAGCAGCCGAGAGAAAAGCTCAGGAAATTGGGCCTGGGCTTGGAGGAAAGCTAAGGAAATGGCTTCTCGTCTTCAGTTCTCCTTATCATCTTCCTTCACTGCCTTCAGCTCAACTTCATTATTCTACGTCTCGCTTTCATTTAATCAACTCTTATATTTAATCTAATATAAATCATACCCAGCCTGTAATTTTGATTACGACTGTTGACAATACATTTGTTTTTCATTTTTGATCTTGGGGAAATTATGCTAGAGTAGTTTTCATTCCATGGAACACACACGAAACGATAATCAACCCACACAGGTGGGAATCGAATCAGGTACCGCTGTAGAAATGAGGTTGTTAAAGTGACACCTCAACTCTCTCAGATACAACAGCCTAAATAAATTGAATTTAATTAATAACTGAAATGTCTTCCAATAAATATATTTAAAAAAAAAAATGTATTCGAAGGTTTTTTTTTCTTTCTTACCTCCTTTATTAAATAGATAATTAGCAATATTAATATATATCTAAATATATACATACGTAATTGGTGTCCTTCCTTAGCTATGGCATTATTATACGGGGTTGGCCCAGGAGCATCTGGCCGGGGGGTACAAAGAACGGGGAGGGCCGCTCCACTGGGGGATAAAAGGTAAGATGGGTTAAGATGACTTCAGGCTGCAGAGCCCGAAGCCCTTCCTTTAGCGAGGACGTAAGGTTTATGATTTTTCGTAATTTTTGAAATATAGAGGTATCCAGGATTTACTTTTTTCAACATGTAACGAAAGGTTATGAATGAAAATTGATCTCTATTTTACACTGATTCCAAACTTCTTTCAGCTTTAGGTCAAGTCGGACAAGTGATTTTTGAAATAAAGGTGTATCATGCCAATAACAATTATGTACACATGAGCGAATGTGTTGGGTTGTGTTCGAGAAAATTGATATAAAATTAATATTATACTAAACTCTATCTTTTTTCCATATTTGGGCCCAACCGATCCAGCCGTTTTAATAATTATTCAGCCAAGTAAAATCCTAGAAAATTGAATCAAAATCGGGTAAGTAGGTAGTGTTATGCTTCAACACAAATTTTGACAACTGAGCAACATACATTATAGAACATGTTTTTTTCTTGTCTAAAAGTCTAAGATGTAAAATATGAGATAAAATTTTCGATTCTGAGAATATTTTTCTCCAATAATAGGAAGCAAAACAGTTTAAAATTCAAACCATTAAAAAATGTATGCTGCCTCGGGCCATTTTACAGGCTTTCTCATTGTTTTCAATAACGAAAATTACGTTTTGCTAGTTAAAATATAATGATACAATGCTGTACTTGAAGAAAAAAAAATATGTTGTGGTCCAATGTCAATATTCGCTACTAGATGCGTGAAACTATCTACAACTGCTAATAGATAACTGAAAAGTTGAAATCCAAAAGAGTTGAGAAAATTTGGAGATTTCATAATATAGAATAGAATAAAACAACGAAATTTTCAAAACGTTTGTTAATTTTAAGGGGAAAAATTCTTTTTTTTTTTTTTAACGGAACAAAGCATACAATATTACAAACATTAATTCTAAAAATAAAGCACTATAGACATTTGACTACCTCTGTTTCAGCTAATCTTTACATTCTACGTTAAAAACAAAAATAATAATAATTCTAGCTTCTGTAGACGGAGCCCTTAATACTTAGTAAATATTTTGCTTTATTATTTCCTAAAGACCATGTACAAATTTTAATTGTTCTATCATCTACGCTTTACATTCTAATAAAGTAATCAGAATACATAATTTTTTACTTAAAATAAAGACTTACTAACAACGTATTGGCGAGTTCCTAGTCTTTAATAAAAAAAATAATTTCTTCTACCCACCACTTCGACTCTCCTGAACAAAGAGTTTACAGACCTCAAGGGAATCGCCTGGATCGCTTGAGAGTCAGATTTATTCTGAAGATTCGGCTTATTGAGTCGGTTCCTGATTCACCTGTCCATCTCTAGGAAAAGTTGGCTGAAAAGATTGTGGATGCGAGATCTTCTGTAATTTTATTTAACACAAAACAATGCCACGAAAGAGATACTAGTGGGTGATTTTTCTTCTTCTTGCCAGATAAGCTATTACTTTTATTGGTGTTTTTGAGATCCAATCCATTGATTCTTAATCTTTAGTGAGACCAGGTGTAGAAGTATAAAAAGATATATGATTCATCTTTATTATTTCTTTACTCTATATTATTGAAGCAATTGCATGTGAAGCTTGGTGACCAGAAATCCAGGTGCACAGAGCCAAGGGTTGTAGTGACCCATGACTTGGAGCCGCCATCCTCCTGCACGATGGCCGACTTCGGAATGGCGGTCCTGTGAAGCGTGTGATTGACTCCCGGTTCAGCCCTCAGTTAATTGTCTGTGGCTCAGGAATCTCTTGCATCAGTTTAATTGGTAATTAGTGGAACCAGATCAGCGGCCCACAGTAGCTTTTTGTTCTGTCTTCCGCGTTGCTTAACATATGTGCACTCCCTGCATGCCTATGAGAGTAGTTGCAATGTATCAATTGATATTTTCTGTGCAGAAAAAATTAATAATGAGATCAGTTTACGCCCATATTTCTATATTTCTTCCGTAATTAACCAAGGCTCAAAAACCACATGGAAAAAAGGAATCTAAACCACACTCAACGATGTTTTTTTCAGAAAATACTGCTAATAAAATTCAGAAATTGTTATAGGAGAAGTGGGACTTGAACCAAAACCATTAAAATTTGCTGTTTCAACTTTTTTTTTAATCCTTATTTTTTATACAACCCTCACTATGGTCGTCAGTTGCCAATGTCTATAATCAGTAATATGTGGCGACTTTTCAAGCAAATGTTTTTACATGATATTGGAATATTGTTAGTTGACCGTATGTAATGATTACTGGAAGATGGTCAGGGTGGTCGGCACGAAACGTACAAAATTAACAGACAAAAATAGTAATAAGTAATGAAACAAATATAAATAATAAATATCAGTTGCTAATAAGGTTCTGCCTTTTTCGTACGTTTTTTTACTGCCTCCTGTACCATACTACAATTTTTTTATTTTAGTATGTCATTAAGTAAATATAATTTAAACAAAATCATAATAAAAAAATATTTTTTATTTTCAAATAAGGCTTTCAGATCCAAAACAATCCAAGCCAATTTTTATTTAATTATTTTTTATAAAAATTTTTGTTATTACCTCTTAAATAAAAGTATTTCCTTAAAAAAAATCAAGTTAGATGCGATTTAGCTGTTTTAGGAAGATATTCTTTAACCACTTGGAAATATTCTAACAAAAGTTAATTTTTAAAAAAAAAGTTTAAAATTTGAATATGGACTTGCTTGCTTTCTGTTCATTCTGCGTCAATTAGCATTGATTTTTTTTTTCAATATACATTCTTATTTTATATATTGGGACGTATCATATGGAATGTCAGTTTTCACAGGAAATTTTGTATAGTAAAATAGCTTGATAGAATTAAAAAAAAAATGTATTCAAAATATTTACCCTCATTTTCTAAACATTTTCCTCAACGAGTCATCAACTTTTTAATTTAATTCCAGAACTGAAATAAAATCAGAGTTGTGTGAAGAAGTGAAGTAAGAAAATGTGTATTTGACCTTAGAATCATTTTCAATGGTTAAAAAATTTTACATTTAAGTATGCTGTCCAAATATCTGAGCTGATAGAAATCTGTTGGAGATAAGTCCGGCGAATAAGGTGGGTAGGGAAGGACTTCGTTACACAGCTCGTTTAGTTTCATCACTGTCTGTGTTAGGCCTGGCCTTGTCGTGTAGGAATATAGATCTCTGCCGACTAACTAATTCAGGTTTTTTTTTTTTTACAAGTTTAATGATTTAACGAAATTATAAACATATGTTTGCAATCGGAAGAGATCAGGTGGTCTCGGTTTTACTTTTCCCCCAATGTAACTTTTTTTTTTTTTAGTACTGCAAACAATAAAAACTTAAAAAATATTTTAAATTAGAAAAATATCAAGGTAGTTTAAAGGAAGATTTTTCAAACATTCGTCATTTATGACATGCCATACTATTTAAATGAAAATAAGACCTATTAGTTATCAAAGAACATTCAATTGTTCATTGATATACTGACTTTAATCAAAATAGTGATTTTTGAAAAAAAAAAAAATCGAAAACGATTCCATAAAGGGGCCCTTCCGATAAGTCGATTTCATTGAAAAAGTTGCTTCCGTATCCCAGGCATATACTTGCTTTAAATATTATAATTTCAGTCTTGTTTTTGAGCCAGGCTGTTCACACATAGATCATTTTGCGTCACTAGGATTTTTGGACTCAGGGAGCTCAAAACATGTATTTTTCCATCGTAAATTCGAATTTGAAATTTTTCACGATCGCAATACTTTCCATATGTAGGGACATGAAAGTTAAAATATTCCGTTTTGCATCTTCAGGTTTCGTCTAATCTTCCAATAGTACCCAAAAATAATATTGTAGGAAGATAGTCCGGGTGGCGGTCAATAAAGGTATCAATATAGTAAAAGAAAACCATTTATTGTAAACCATTGTAGGAAGATAGTCCGGGTGGCGGTCAATAAAGGTATTAAAATAGTAAAAGAAAAATATTTATTGTTAACCACCACTTTGTAGGGCTTCATTAAGAACAAGATACAAACATTTTAGAATTAACAGAACAACAACAACAAAAAACATTTCAAAATTAACAGAACAACAAAAAAAAAACATTTCAAAAAATTGTTATGGTAATAAATTATATAAAAAGAAATAATAACAGCAACAGAAACGTTGATTAACAATAAATAGTTTTCTTTTACTATTTTGATACCTTAATTGGCCGCCACCCGTACTATATTCCTACAGTCGTATGAAGTAGACTCGTACGGTCAACTATCTTCCTCAAATAAAAATAGTATTGTTTTATCTTGTTTATAAGATATGGACGTATTTATCATTAATACTTGTTTTATTGATCTCTACTTGAGCATATTCTAATATTTTTAAAAAAATATAAAATAAAAAATAAAAAGCTATTTGCGAAAATGCATTTAAGCACCATTTGTTAACATGATTACTTCCTAAGCTCAGTAGATTTATTAATTCGCTAACCCTAGAACACGATCTGTTGAACCGAGCTAAGCAATCCCGAGAAAGGAGATCCCGAGAAAAGCGGAAAACTCTCGGATCCAATTAGTATGAAAACAGGCGATGGCTGGAGGAGACTGAGTGCTGAGATAACAAGGACCTTTGTCGCTGGGACCACGTGACTTGGACAAAGACACCCTGGGCTCTCTCATTCGATTTGCTGCGAGTCTGTCTTACCCTGTTTCGGGCTATGTAGGACGGTTTGAAGGACTTCCTGGATTCATTCTTTTTATCCAAAAGAAATCCAATATACGAATCCAAAAAAAGAAAAAATAGAAAAAAATTTAATTTTGAACAAGATTCAAAAGAATTGATTTTATTTCAGGAGAACATGAAGTTAAAGTGAATAATGTTGATTTTATAATGTTCATTGTTGATTAACTTCATTTAAGAACGTTTGTTTCTTCTCTATTTTTTTATTTTCATACCTTAGGGATAAGTTGCTATTTAGTTATATATAAATAGTTTGTTTTTTTAAAATTTATTTATTGATATTTACAACTGTATAAAAAATACAACAAGTAAATTTGATCATAATGACATAATGATATGATACAGGATGTAGAGAAACTACCCAGTAGTAGAACTCTAAAAACAGTTATATAATATATCCTATTTGTTGTACAGACCGAAATTGAATGTAAAAGGAAACTGTAGGGGGAAAAAAAATTGTTTATGATATCTTATTATTGTATCTCTTTTTTTCTGATTATATCATGTATGTGTAGTTTATATATGTCCAATTACGGATTGATAAGTATGCTGTGATAGCAACCTGATGTATTTAGGAAGCATAGATTAATAAAGTATTTCTCTCTCTCTCTCTCTAGTTAATATATAAATTATGGACAAAGACTATTGTCAATATGTTTACATTGAACTTATAAGCATCGTAAAATTCAAATTACGGTTAATTTTTATTTTCCATTATTTTCAAAATATAATGCTCACTTATACAATTTGGTTCCTGGTTTAATTTCCTTTATATTTTTTAACAAAGGATACGCGATGTTATAAAACAGAATATCGTCTACGATCAAACTTTCTTGGTCTCAAACTTGAGTCAAATGATTTTGAACTTTGTTGTTCTCTAAATTTCCATTTCTTAAATTATCTAAAAAAAACACAAAAAAAAAACAACTGATTTTTAAATATTTGACAACTGATTTATCAAAACGACAACAGACAAAATTGTGTCTTGCTCAGCTGGTCTGTTGTGTGATGTTCTCCATTTAGCAGACTTATTAACAGACTCTCAACAATGTTAAATGTTATATCGTTTTAACATGCAAAAAGCAGGAAATATTACTCTAATGAACTCAACTTTTTCCATTTAACACACTTCAATATGTTAAACTAATGTTAAGGTCATTTAAAAATACCCCTATTGTTAAATATAATGATCTCTAAGATTCATTTTGATTATTTGAGGATTAATATAATAAAGCCTTAAGTCTTCCAAGTAAAAAACATTTCGCCATTGCAGGCATCATATGAACAAAATGAGAGAAGATTACATAAATGCATAACAAAAAAATCACATCTCACATCAACAGCCCCAAAAAGATCAATTAAGTAGATAATTACATCTTGCCCAGAAATCAACATAAACTCCATTATGATTACTTTAAATAAAGCATAAAAAAGTAATAATTATACATAAAAAATAAAAGAATATTTTGTAAGATGAGGTTAAAAGAGAGGGAGGTTATAAACAGCCGAAACAAAACATAATAGTTAATTAACGCCCTTTGGTCAGCTTTGTGTTAAGATCTATGTTACTATAAGCTGTAGTGCTAGATAAAGTATTTTTTTATTTCAAGGAGACTCTCGGCTACTTGTCAATATAGTATTTTTAATAGTCTATGCAACGATTTATTTTTCAAGTTTGGACGACTCGAGTAAAGGACTACTTGAAATAAAAAATGAAGATGTACTAGTGGTAGCGATCAAGATGGTCAATCGCTTCGCTATCTTCACTTTAGTTAATGATGCATAGGTAGATAATTTTTTTTTATCACGTATCGGCCACTAAGAATTGGGCTTCTTTGGGAGTCTTGATTTTATTTCTTACCATCGCAGTTTCATGATCCTCGACTGCCTTTCTTTTTCTTTCTTCGGACCACTTCGTATCCCTTTTTTTCCTATTCCAATATTGGTAAGATTTTTCAATGTTTTCTTATACGTATCTCTATTTAGACAGTCAGTATCTGAAATTTTAAGTCTCTTTAATTCCTCTCTCATTTGCCCCGTGTATCCTCCCATATTTTTGTAGCTAAAATTTTTTTAAAGATCTTCTTATTCAATCTTTCATCCTCTTCATGTGCCGATAGAACATCAGCCTTCTGATTCTCATCTCGGTTTTCAGGTTTTTTAATTTTCTGTAGATCTCTTCGTTAGATCTTAGTCTGTAACCTTCTTGTGTTTTCTTGAGTCCATAGATTTTTCTTAAGATTCTCCACTCCATTTTTAGCAGCTTTTCCAAGTTGGGTAACCATGTTGTCTCCACTCCGTATAAAATCACAGGCCTTATCACAACGTAATGCTTTGCATTGGAGGAGAGGTTCTTCTTATTTAAATTTTAGCTGTTTGAAAGCTTGAATTTTCAAATTTGATGGTTTTCTTTTGAATACTCTCTTTCTCAGAACCACTTTTATTTTTCATATTCAGTGTTTACTATTTGTCTCTTGAAATTTACTTCAGTGGTCATGAGCTTTGTTTTTTCATATGATATTTATAGGCCTGCTTTTTCTGATATTATTTGTAGGGTGTTTTTTTGACAAATAGCCTCTTCCTCTGATTCTGCCAACAGTACGAGATCGTCGAGAAATGCCAATTTTTTTTTTTATTTTGAAAACTAAGTATTTTATGAAAAATCATATTTTCAAAAAAAACTTCTGGCTGCATTGTGTAATTTTATATAAATTTGGTTATGCATTCTATTCTACTTATTTGTGTTCTATTTATCTATTTATTATTTTAACTCCTATTCTAAAAGTTTAGTCTGTATGTATTTACAACTTCTTTCTTTTTACAGTTGATCTACGTTACAATTAATGGACGATATTATTCCGAATTTTAGAAACTATTTTCATTTCTCAATTTGTTAATAGCCTTTGAATAATAATTATTCAATTTTATATTTCTAAATGTTGTTATATAATAATAATAATAATAATAATAATAATAATAATAATAATAATGGAAAAGTTAACATACTCTGCCCAATACAGGTCATGTATTATATTTCTGAAACAATGAAACACAACTCGTTTGACAAAAGAGGCCTTCCAATCCACAATTCTGTTTTCCATTTCGTTCCATGGTCCCCTTCGAATGAATGTCCCACCGCGAATTTCTAGTCATTGTATTGTTGTTGTTTTTTGCATTTTTAATTTAAATATTTTCAAAGTTGTACATTATTTTGCTTTTGTTATGAAGCAGGAAGGATACGCTTAGGAATAAATAAATTATAAAAATGAAAAAAGTAACGTTATTCGTATCAAAGCTGTATTTTAAATTTAAACATTATATAAATGTTTATAAAATATATTAATTTATTCAAAATAGCAAACTTGTTATATAATTAAATCTACATGAGGAAAATACTTAATAATAGAATTTCTTTGAAAATGTTCAATATTCGATAGTACATGGAGTTAAATTAATTTAAATTTTGAAAAATAAATAATCACTTTAAAAGATTCGAAGCGTGAGAAACGAGCTCCTCTTGGAAGCCCCTCTTCTGTTAGCTTTGAGATACGATATTGTTGATGGCCTGTAACAAATTCATTAACATAAGGTTGATTGAAGAATGCTCATAATATTTCTAAAATAAACATATCTCTAAAATTATTTATGACTACAGTAGAACCTCGATCATCCGAGTTCCCATAGTAACCGAGATGAAACTAAAATATCAATATGAATATGTATGTAATTAAAAAAAAAATTGTATATTTCATAATCAAATATCACTTAAAATAGTTATATTTATTAGAATGATTTAATGTATCAAAATTCATTCATTCGAGTACATTATAAAATCGTTTTCATTTATTTAAACATAAATGATTTGAAGCTATTTAAAATTAATGTTGATACAGGCATGGCACCAAATCAGCCTACAATGACGTAGAAAATAGCACACCAACAATTGCTTTAATTATACCATATATATTTAATCAATTAATCAATTGTTAGAAATTACAGTGAATTTCCCTATTTTTTCGATTTTGGTAGAGAGCAGGTATTGTCATTGATTATCACTGAAAATAATAATTTTGGATTTAGGAATATATGCTATTTGTTATTGATTTCCAAAGTCTCTACTAGCCAGAAATAAGATAGATTATTGTAAAAATAATGGGCTGAAAAAATATTAAAAAATAAAGGCTTCAAAATTGTCACATATATTAAAGATTTTATTTATCTATAATTACCGAGTATATTCTTTTCATTTTCTATCTTTGGCCTATTATTATTTTAAATAAATTACTTTTGATTATGCTTGAAATAGCAAAAAATAACGTGTCTTATTTAAATATTTAAAATGTTTACTTTAATTTTAAAAAATATTATATAAAAGCAAAAAGATTCTTGTTTAATTAAAACATAAAATTATTATGCGGAAAAAGAATAATTCTTTAAAATTGTATAGCAACTTTCTTAAATAGGTTTTTTTAAAAAAAAAATTTATATTTATCTACTATAAAATTTAATTAAAATACCAATAAGCAATTCAATTATTTGCATTTGTAATTAACAGGTTTAACAGTTTCCTAATACCAAACAAATTCAATTAAATCAAAATTCATCAAATTTCTGCGTAATTTCAGTGTGTTCATTAATATATTCCTAGGAATTTTATTTATGGTATAACTTTTTTTCAAAATCCAAGTCCACTTCGTTTTTTTTTCAGGTTTATGGCTAAACTAGAAGTATGATGTTATCGTATTGTAAAACATTTAAATTTTTCAAGAGAAATACTTTTAGTTTTATACTTATAGTGGTATATAAAGCATTTTTTGCTTGATTAGTTTAATTTGTTTCATTTTAATGTTTTTAAGTGACTGATACAGACAATATAATAATATTATTAAGAACGAATTATTAGTTTGAATATGATTATTAATTGATTTTTAGTATAATTACTGTGATTAAGAGGTAGTTATTTTATTTATTTGTTTTTTAGGTGATGGGGAGGTGAGAAGAGATGGGTTAATAATCTGGTTAAAAAATATGGATATTTTCAAAATAAATATACAAAATATTGCTTTTTACTTTATTTTTAATCTTAACACTTTCTTTATTGATTTTTGTTTCAAGGAAAAAGCATTGTTTTTTTTTAATAACTGGGATCATTAACAGTATAATTCATACTTCATTTTTTTCTCCTAATTTAGGGAATATTTGTGATCAGCATGAAATTTTCAATAAGATAGATTGTTTTCTAATTTTTTTTATAACTAGATAGTTCATTTCTCACTTTGTCATATAAAGTTCCCCCATAAAGTATTTATTGATTTCTGTAAATAGTTAGGTATTATATCTGATTTCCTTTCTATCGATATATTTTATTAGACTCCAGCTTGCTTAATCAGTATCAAATTCTATTATTTAGGAACATTACTTTATTTAAAATAATTATCAAGAGTTACTCAATTAAAATAGTAAAAAAATAATAATAATTTCATGTCAAAATATTATCCATTAGGTATTAGCAAAGGTTTTATTATTTTCGTCAGCAACAGTTGGATGGCAAACACCACATTCGTCATCAAAATATTCTTTACATTCACTTCAGCCCTCGTTTTAATAATAATTTGAAAATTTTCAGAGCTCTCAATCATTATAGCAGGCATTTATTGCACAAGTGATGAATACGAGAATTAATGATCAATTGGAAAATGTAACGAGTGGAAAGAGACGCCGTGATTAACGACTATGGAAGTAACGAGTTCACTTTTTGCAATAATATGGATTTAATGGTACTCGAACTGTTTTTAGAAATATTGAACTAATTATTACATTCCAAAAAACATTTATAAGAGTTTTATATTACTATTAGATTGTTAAATATATTAAATACGCAATCCTTACGCCTATAT
>NW_027116778.1:95233-103461 GCF_000696795.3 Halyomorpha halys | reverse complement strand
CTTCATTATTGAAGAATATTAATACAAGCTGCCAAAATAAAAGGCATTGAGTATTAGAGCTCTATGTATTTATTCATACGACCAAAGTATGTACAGAACAAAATGAAAAAAAAAAAAAAAATAAATGGAATGATAACTATAATAATAATAAAAAGAAATATTATAGTGATTATGAAGAAATATTATAATTATGAAAATAAAGAATAATAAAGGCTTAGCGAACCCGAAGGTACGATGCCGATATGATCAATCATTCTTTACATACATCTGTCTAGTGACGCCCAACCAATGCCTAACTAAATCAATCCTCACATATGCGTTTCGGTCTACCCTTGGACCTTTATTAATCTTTATTAATATTATAGAGAGGGATCCGTTCGTTACTGAGTCCCACAATCTTACAGGCCCACTTTCTTTTCTAAAACTTTAAGGTGCTGTATAAAAATAAAGAAATAGTAATAAAGAGGTACTTAGAGAGAATATTTGCCAACCTGACCAACCCCTGAATCGCTTTTAGACGATCTGTCTTATCATACTTTTAAAACATTAACTTTTAACAAGTAAAACAATATTTGATAACATTTACTTACATCGAACTACATTTCTACATTACTATATACTCTTACTAAAACAAGAAATCAGCTTACTATTACAGCGGTAGGCAATTGCTCGATGATCGTGGCAACCATCGAACAATTAAACAACGCTTAATGCTGATCATATTTCCTAAATTAGGGGAAGGAAAAATAAGGGTGAAAAAAGGATTTTTGGTTTAAAAAATTAAAAGAAATGTTTTTTTTTCTTTATCGAAGTATAAATTTGAGTCCTAGTAAAGTTCTTACGTCCCGAGATACAGTTTTCCAAAAAGCAACATCATTTTCCACATAACAAGAAGTCAAAACTTTTTGTATTTATATTGGTAAATATCATGCAAATCCGTGATACACTTTGTCGAAAACCAATATATTTTTGCAAATAAGGAAAAGTTAAAATTTTGTTAATTTATATTAGCAAACATCTAAGAAACTGCTATTCCTAATAACATATTTATTATAAACTACTTTATGGAGCTTTAAGCTTGTTTCAATTTGTGTGTAAATAGACTAATGATTTCACTTATTTCAAAAAACGATCTTTTTTCCCTAAAAACAAAATTCAATATTTCGTAAATTTCTTGTTGAAAAACATATTTCCATGAAATCCATATTTTTGATCCAGATTATTATTTTTAATCTATTATAATCCCTCCCTCTCCATAAAAAATAATAATAAAATTAAATTATAATGACACTTCCTCTTCATCGTATTAAATTTGCTGAAAAAATAAATAAATAATTATTTTCAAACTGACAATCCAGCTAATTAAAAATATAAATTATATATGCCATCCACGTTCAAATTAAAAATCGTTTTTAAATGGTAACTTCCCTTCATTAATCGTTCTGAAAAAGTATTATCTCCTAAGAAATAATTTTTAAAATCTACAACTTGGAACAACAACAAACTTTCTGAATCCTAGGTACTAAGAACAATAAATTTCAAAAACATACTGAAGATTCATTTGGAAACGAGGATGGGCACTATGTCGTAGGGTAAAACAAAAAAAAATAAATAAATATGATTGCTACACACTTTTAAAAACATTGTTTTTGCTTGTAAAATGTATGACATAAATCTCAAATAAAAAATTAAAAAACCTTCAAAATTGTTGTTTTGCCCCAACACGTGATCTTATGATATGACTACTTTGCTTAAATAGTCTGATAAAGTAAATTTTTTTTTTGTATCTGTGTTCTTCGTAGGTTTCTGTTACTTATTGACAGTTCTGCTAGTTTTGGGGGAATCTGTGATAGGGAAATAATTTGGGAATACGGGCAATTCAATGATAAATCAAATTTTTTTTATTAGATATGCTCCAATTTAAGCAAAGCAGTAAGTCATATGTACAGAAAATCATTGGTCTTTATATTGTTTTTGTCTCATACTGACCAATAAAAAAATATTTGTTAAAATTTGGATTTTCAATTATTTTAAAAGTAACACTAACAACAATTTTAGGTTCACGTATTCAATCTACTTAAAATACAGCATGATTTTTTATTCGATAATATTAATGTTGGAAATAACAGGGAAAAGTAAGAGTCTATACGTTGGTGGTCTGTGAAATTCTCAATCTAACTATAAACACATTCAGGACATTTAAATCTAGAAAAACTGTATTTTTAGAACAGAATATGTTTTTGATATTAATATATAAGCGTTTAGTCGTAAAACAACTAACTGTAACTGACAAAATAAAAAGGCAAAGTATGGTCAAAATAACTCAAATAGTAAAAAACTATTATTTTTATTATGATTTATCTTTTATTATGAACCAAAGTTTGTGGGGTTTCAGTAGTGCTTTAAAACTGCAGAAAAACGGAAGAATCGCATGAAGCAATAGCTCACAATAATCAGTTTATGTAATATTTAAATTATTTTGATCGCACCAAGACCATCTTACTTTTATTAATTACACACGATCAACGATCTGCCTAAAATAATTTTTATTTGCAATATTTTGTCTTCGACCAGGAGCTATTTATTATAACCTAATATTAACATTGTTCCCTTAAGAAAATGAAATTTAATAAACATTCTCTCAACGATTTATGGGATCAGGCTCAAAAAATTCGGTGAACCCAAAACTTTAAATTCTTAAAAAAATTCAGTTGCTATATTTTATGACTGAACGTCTCACATAAGGAGTCGATAGGAAGAATAATCGTTGTCCACTTTATGTGAAAATCGAAATTACAGTTTTATGTTATATTTTAGTTATGTTAATTATACTATGTTTTAGGAAATCTTTTATTCAGTAATGTTTTTTTCACACCTTTTGACCAACCAGAGTTTGATTATATAATTAAAATTCAATTCTTTCAATTTTAATTGCGGCTAAAATCATTCTTTCCGTGGCCCTTAACGCGGCAGGTGTTGCAATTATTTATTTTCTATATTAAATAATATTTTTTTTTCGAAGCCAGTATACTTTCAACTGACATCTTTTTGTGCTTATTTATTCTATATTTTTTCAATGGAGGGTACGAAAAAAAAAATATATTATTTAATTTTTTCTTTTCATCATTATTAAATAATATGTTCAATTCTATGCATTTATTTCTATACTAAGAATTTCTTAATATCTGAATGAATTATACAATTTAAAATTTAAAAAAGTTCAGGATACTAAAATTTAAGATAAATAAATATCGGTTCCTCAGACCAGACCATCCTGTCGCGCCAAGAGTTAAGCTATGATGCCATGGAAAAAACCAAGTTTATTTTAATGCGATTTAATAAAAAAAAAAAAACAGTAACAAAAAATCAGTATATTGTTTATGGGACATCTCAGGTCATTCATCGTTTTCTCGGATAACTATATATCTTTTTTCTGATTTGAAGGAAAAGATAACTAGATCTTTAGTATCCCGAATGGTTCGTACTTCTTGCAGCCAGCAACCAAGAGCAAAATAGCTGACCGTTACTAGTGGACTTTTGTAAATATTAAAAGTTTAGTGACGATTTCTATTCTCTTTCGATTCTTGATGATGAACTGTAATGATCGAGTTTCTTAGATATTTCCTCTTTTATTTTTTTATCTTACTGTGGAGGATGGCAGTTCCTTTTATCTAATTACTTTTTACTACACGTTATCCACTTGTTCCAAGGCCCTGAAGCAGGCTACTCAAACCAGCGGGAAAGATCAAGAAATGTTTTAAACAAATAGCCAGGAGGTGTCGCGGGGATCGGAGCGGGAGAGCGGGGAATTAAAGAAGGGTGGGAACGGGGTAAGGAGAAGAGTTAAGGAAAAGGAGAAAACGAGAGCGCATGCCCGACTTAGTCTTTTCCAGGGCCTTGGGGGACTGGGGGCGGGGGGTGTTTTTCCCTCCTCCGCGGCCATATTGGTTTTTCCTCCTCCTTCCACCCTCCCGGAGCTAAGAATAACGATTTTCTCCCTCTCTTCCTGAATCAAGAAAGAAGTCCTTCCCCTCCCACCACACACGGTATTGATGTCATGGCTCCACCCCCTAAGGAATATTTCTGGGCCGGCTAATTCCCTCCCCCCTCAGGACTTATATTACCCCTAAATCCATTTCTCAACCCCTATCTCGCCCATTACAAGCCGGATTTAAGATTCAGCCGCTGCCTCCTATATTACTATTAAAAAACCTTTAATTATAGAGGATTTTGCTTGCATATGGAGGAGTATTTTATCATAGTCTTGCTGAGCGCAGAACCTTCCTTTATTAGGTTGGAATATTCATTGCTTCTGATTTGAATAAAGCAATAGACTGAGGAACTCATTTTTGAAAATTCCAAGACTTTGGATAAATCCTGAGGATCTCTTCAACAACCCTAAATGTAAACATTAAAAATAAAATAAAATACATAACAATGTAATCAAGAAATAATATAAAAATCATTAGTTTCCAAAGAGTCTTCGCCATAATCCTTAACATTAAAAAAACAGGGATCTTTTGTGGATCTGACAAAAAGCGAATATATAATCAACAATCCTACTTACAATTATTTATTATTTATTTTAAGCTCTCCAAAATTAAAACTCTTTCATTAAGACATCTCCAAAATGTTACTTTCCTTGTATTTACCAACTCTTATTCCTTTACGAGTTGTTACAACGCATGGTTTCTTAAAAAAAAAAAAAAAATTACTGTTCCATCTTCAATGATGTTACTAACACCAATTATTGTTGAAGTAAATAATAACTCTGATACTAACACCGATGAACTTCTTATGAAAGATTAAATTGACTTGTTTTATGTATTTTTAACCCGAAACTAAACAAATATTTAGTTTAGTAAAAACAAAACAAATTCTGGCTTCTCCTTCAAAATTAATGGAATTTAATCCAGATGTAGTCAGTTGTTAGACTATTGAAAAAAATAATTATGTTATTTTTTTTTAATTTATAATATAGAATATTTGTATTGGAAAAGAAACCTTTTTTTCTTTTTTCTGCAGGTCTTTAGGTATTCTTTTATATTTATCTTTCCTGATGGATGGCGCTTTATATTAAATGTAATGCTCATTTTAAGAAAGATTAGTATTTTTTTCTTCATTTTTTGGAAACAATCATCGTTTTTATAAACTATTTTCTTTACACGTGTTCATTGGAATTTCTTAAGTATCATTATGTAATACGAAATACTCAGCGATACTCAATAAAAACTAAGTATGTGATACAAATATATTAAATTATATTAATTAAATTATTTTCCAAATAACGTTTATAACCAATAAATAAATGATCTTATAGTAAGATTCAAGATACATCATGTGTAGTATCTAACTAGATACTAGTATGCTGATGTGTTGTATCTTACTAAATACTAGTATGCTCATGTATAGTATCTTACATGTATAGCTTCTTACTAGCAACACTCTAGTGTTTGCTGTATATTGGTCCGTTTAAACAGTGGAATGATCAGACTAATTTAGATCCTCCCTTCTATTCCTCGACTCACTATTTGAACACTTCCTCTGCAGTTAACCATTCTATTTTACTTCTTCTAGTTCACTATACTTCTCTACTGTTTTTGTCTGAGAATTTCGATTCCAATATGAAGTACTCTATTCAGAAAAACTATCGAAGCATTCATTCCTTAAATGGTTGACGAACTGTAGACACTATGACTTAAATATACTCCATGATATAAAACAAAAATTATGATGATAAATATTTTAACAACGTTAAAACATTCTTTTTATCAACCTATAATTTAAAAATGATGAACTGGTCAGCACCTCGTCCCAAATTAATAGTTATTTCTTTAAGGGGCGTATCCAGGGGAGAGGTAGCAGAGGGGTCGGATCCCTCTTCAACCTGAAGACAAATCCTGGCTACTGTTAGAACTAATGTCGAAAAGGAATAATTTTCATTTCAATTAACATTTTGTGTTGGTTGTAATACTTAACTTTTATAAAAAAAAAAAAAAAAAATGTGAAAAAAATTCGATTTACTTTGAAAAATATTTCTTTAAGTATTTCTAGATGTAGACTTGCAGAAAAGAAATTAACCCTAATCCTCCCCAAAATTTAAAATTATGGATATGATTTGGTTTCATATAGTAATTGAAGACATGATGGAATGAAAGTTGTTAGTGACATTGCAGGAAAAAAATTGATATTTTCTCTTTGAAAATATTTTTAAGTACACAGCACATTTTTTTGAATTTTTAATTAAAAGTTTAATTCTGAAATTTAAATATTCTTAGCATATAGGATTCATGTGTTTGTAAAATAACATCTTTATTCACTCATTATATTTGAAATTCATCAATTTTTTGGTTACATAAATTTTATCAAATATCAATAAAAGAAAATTCTATTCACATATAATATTTCAGTAATATTCTTCGCCAGATTACCTTCTTAAACACATTAACGCACGCATTCCCAAAATTATTGGGTTGCCGGGAAACAGCGTAATATCTTAGATCTCCAGAGATTGGAAGGAAATTCTGGCGTTGCTTTACCCCGGCACTCTAAATTACCCCCACCATTTCTCAACCCCTATCTGCCCATTAAGTTCAGGATTTAAGGTCCATGCTCCTACACCCCCCGAACATATTTCACAATTAAAAATCACTGCTATTCTTAACTGCTCTAATTGTGCCCAACTGCTGTAAGAACCCAAGCTTATTTACTGCTAACTTGGAATTTATGCCTTCTAAGAACTTGTGGTAAATGGTCGATGTATCCAGTTTAGGTAGTAATCGAATACCTTGGTCTAATTTCACCTGCCCTTTCTAACTCTTTAAAATTTATTATCTTTCTATAATATTTTTTTTTAATTAAAAATAAAATTGACAATCGTTGGGGTTTTATAATATTAAACTGTTATAGGTAAATTATAAAAGATGGTTTATCTAAGAAAGCTCAACCCGAGTAAGACTAGAAACAAATGTCTGACTACTAATATAATAAAAAATAATTAAATATTGGCAATAATTTTTTATTTCATTTATTTATTCTTTATAGTCCAAAATTATGTATAAATACTAATCTAGGATTTAAAATTATAGGAAAATTTGTTTCAACTGTTTTTTTTTTTTTTTAATATTCTAAATTTTATCTACATGGATACTAACAAATTGAAAATATTTCATGAATAACAGAACTTAAATGCAGTAGATGATAAACAAGATCAGGTATTGCTAACATTCAACTACCCAAATTGAATAAATATGACTTATCTTGTACATACATTTTGGAACAGAGCACTGTTAATACAAAACTGCGCCTTGAGCGAAAACCGAACTTCCACGCCTCCTCGTCTCTCTCATTGCTTAAATTACTAACTAAAAAAGGCGCTTTAAATATAAGGAATAAAAAAAAAAGAAAATCTAATAAAATGTTCAATTAATTATTTTTATCCAACTGTGATGAATAAAGTATTTATAAACTCTCATATATTGTCTTGAGGTCATAAATTAAAAATAATAATATAAATTTTCTTAATCCATTTATTTTTTTCTAGGACGGTTCGGGAATACCGCGACTCCCCCTTCAGATTTATATTTTAATGTATTTTTTTTTTTTAATAAACATATTTTAATATTTCCTATTATTATTATATTAGTAAAAATTATCTAAATATATAAAAACATTTAAATTTAACTAATTTAACTATCGAAATGTAGTTTGTTCAGAGTCAGATCAAGGAAGTCATTGATAAAACAACATTTTTAAAGTTGTAAATTTTGTCATATAATTTTGACTGGCCCTATAATCCTGGGCTATATTAAATAGGTTTATTTAAAAAAGTGTATGTTAAAAAAATGTATTAAATTATAAAAGCTGAATCTCCGAGACATCCTAGAATGAAAAATTCATGGATTAAGAACCATTGTGTTTCGAAGTTTTGATCTTAAGGTAACATATAACATTTAAAAAAAAAATAAAAGTGTAAGGCCAACAACAAAATGTTTATTATTCTAAAATCTTTAACATGTTATTTAAAACATGTTTATTATTCTATAACATAAATGATAATTAGAAATATAATGAGCTTTTAATAAAAATATCCAATAACGAATGTTAGAATAGTTCAAAAATACGAAAAAAAAGAATTGTGTCTATAACTATCAATAACTTTTTTTTTCCATTTCCAAGTTACATAATCAGCAATGAATTTTTTTAGTCAAAAAAATAAAATTATATAT